>NW_027069797.1:445832-509721 GCF_002906115.3 Quercus suber | reverse complement strand
GTTGCAAGTAAACAAAAAGGATAAGATGTTTTATTTCAAGTAGCTATGCTAATGCACAATGTTATTTTAAATTGAGTGCAATTGGTCCTATGTTACACCAGCTTCTAATTTAGTAAATTAAAGCTTAACACCTATAATATTATATACTAAGAGAGGAGTGTACCTTTTGGAGATGAAAGGAATGTCGAAGTGGGTGGAGACGGCCATGAGGCCGGTCCCAGAAAGGTCACACATGCTAAAGACCTGGCCGACGAAGGCGGGCCCGCCGGCGGCCCTGCCGTTGGAGTTGAGGCTGGAAATTCTGACCGTTGATGGGAAGGTGGAGGAGGTGCCGGAGTCGGCAGATTGGACGGCGTTGACGGCGGAGGATTTTGAATTGGAATTGGAAATTGAGTCTGAGGAGTCGAAGTGTAAGGAGTGCATAGGGATAGGGAGGACCAAAGGGACGCAGATTTTGGTGGTGGTTAGGGAGGAGGAGGAGGAGGGGGACGACGTCGTTTTGGGGGTGAAGATGGAGAGGAGATTGGATGTGGCGGAGTGGAGAAAGTGGGATATGGGCTCGGTTGGGGAAGCCATGGGTTTTGGGATTTTGGGCGTGTCTGTCTATGACTCTCATCTATTGTGTTCTGTTCTTTCTTCAATCAGGTTTTGGATTTTTTTTTTTTTTTTTTTTTTTTTTTTTTTTTTTTTTTCAGAGCTCTAGGTGGTGCAGTAGCAACCAGCAAGTGGGTCTGTGCCTGTGGTGAGAGAGTGACCCGTCGTTTTAATTCAATTTTTAAAGCAATCCTATCCTACTTGGTATTAAAACTTTTTGTCCTTTCTCGACATGGTTTAGGAAAACGAGTAAAAAATAAAATAAAAATAAAAGAGCACCCAATGCTCTTGCAGTATTTCTTTGGCACCGGTCGGTTTCCCTTATTTATCTATTTATTTTTGATAAATTCAATAATTGCAATAAGAGAAAATCACATGTTCCGTTGAATTACAAGCATCTTGACGGTTTTTTTTTAACTCTTGACTTTTTATTTTTAACCATAAAATTCTAGAATATCCCATTATTAGTATAATAAATACATTTTTTAATTCATCCTAAATATTATTTAGGGTTTGGAAAATCAAGAGTATGTGCCAAATGTGTGTTCTACTTTTATAGAAGAATCGAAGTGATTTGAATGGATCGAATTGGACCAAATGAAACAAAGTGCACAAAATTGAGAGAATAGGATTGAATGGAGTGAATAGGAACAAGGTGGACCAAAAAGGACCGACTAATAACAAATGAACCAAATAGGACTGAAGTGGTTGGAACAAATATAACCGAAGTGGACAGACTGGACCAAAGTGGACCTAATAGAAGCAATGTGGACTGAATAGGACCAAAATGGACAGAATGGACTAAATAGAGCAAAAGGGAGAAAAATGGACGACATACGACCAAGGTAGACCGAATGGCCTGAATAAGACTGAAGCGGATCAAAGTGGACAGAATGGACCATATAGGTCCAATATGGACTGATTAGGACCAAATATAACCAAAGTAGGTTATGGAGTGAATAGGGCCAAAGTGGACATAGTGGACTAAATAGGACCGAAATGGACAGAACAGGACTAATGTAGACTAAATAGAGCCAATGTGGACTGAATGGACTGAATTAGACCGAAGTGGACTGAATAGGACCAATGTGGACTGAATTAGCCAAAGACACTCATCAGTTAAATAACTCAAAATATGTATAACTGTCAAAAATCTGCTCATTTCAATCACACCAAGCCAGAGTTTTATTTACATAACTGTATACTCAAGCAGGAAATTAATAGTAAACCTACAATACTAGGTTTAAACTTTAAATTGTCTCATTTATTTACATAACCGTATACTCAGCAGGGAATAGTAAACCTTGTTGATTAGCATCTTGATATTAATGTCTCATTTTTTTCCCTGCCAGGATTAAACAATCTATAGAAATTGTCCACATTGTTTCTCAAAAGCAAGGGCTTAGAAAACCTTTTCAAGGCGTGATAAGCCCGGGAAATCAGTGGAAGAATTGTTCCAATCTATCAATGGAATTATCAAATCAAATATATTGGAAGCCTCACGTTTAAATTAACGGAACCAGTATGGTGGAGGCTTCAACAACATTTCACAATGTCCCATTAAAGTCAGCTCAAACTAACATAATATACACATGCCACTTGTGGAATCAAGTAGGGTAATCAAGTGTACTTCTTGTATGCACATGTAATCCTTTATGATGCAACACTGTTAAATATGGTTCCTAAGTCTTCTAAATTATTGCCATGTAACCCTCGTATCATAAAAATTATGATTATTTGTTCTTTTTAAGTTTTATGGTCAGCGTGTAATCTCAATTATGGCATAAGCTTTGCCAGTGTCAACAACATTCATCTGTTAGAACACTTGGGCAACTCTTATTTTTGGAGCAACCATGAGCCATACTTGACAATTTCGCGAAGACCGAGCACAAATGCAGCTTCCAATCCAATAGCCAACCCGTGGAACACGTTAGAACTTGCTTGAATCATATAACTCTCACAAATGCAACTCGACTGATATCAGCATAATTTCAATGACGAACTGAAATAGTGCATAAAGTGTGCAGTCTTAGAATTGATGACTCCCTCGGATATGATCTCTTGCTAGTAATTTTAAACAACTTTATTTGTGGTGGAATGTCAAAGAACCTAATATAAAATTTCCGCTTAATTGGTATTCAGTGGGCATATGGGAGGAGAAATTGGAAGAATGACAACCAATAATTGTTTCTCCATCAAGTTTTAAACTTAGATCAGCTCTTTGGCCTTCAGTTGTACATGTGGAAATTTAGTGCCATATGCAGGCAGGAATAGAGCCCATGCTGTGAGGTCTTTATTCTTTGGCCTCTATTTTTTTTTTGATAAGTTATTCTTTGGCCTCTATTTTGCACTTCGATTGTATTTTTGGGATATAATCTTTCAGTTGCCACTAGAGCTTGTTGACTTTTTCGTGAATGATGATCCTGAAACCTGTTTACTTTGTAGAACAGCTTCTCTGATTCTGTATTTTTAGTTTGTATAATATTTTTTAAGTTCTGCTTTCAGATGTTGAGATAACCAGTTCACGAGTAGAAAGTATGTCACAGTATGTTCAGGTATTTACAGATCAAAATGCCTTAGGAAGAATTTTTCACTAATCATGTCCATGCAATCTCATTAAGCCATTCTTTCTCGAAGTTGTTTCAGACATAAATGATGAATTTACACCCACATATAGGGGGGAATAAGCGAAGAAAGTGAGGGAAAAAATTTCCAAGCTTCTATGAGTACTTCCTACCACATCTTCTTTCAAAAAATTCCCAGAATAAAGCAACAAAAATTGTTTTGCAGTGGCCATAACAGTGTTATCTCCTCCAGATACACTCCAAGATTGGTCACCCAACAGGACAGAGAAAACAAAGACAACATAACATGCCTTTGGCTTCATCATTGCAACTATCCAGGAAGGCCTGGCAGCATAAATTCAATGTGTGCCAACACTATATCTTGGATTACACTCCAAGTGACATCACAACTTTCAGCTTTTCTAGCAGCCTTTTGTTCAGAAGAATAAAACAGAAACACCAGAAAGCTCTTAGCAACCTTAAGTCCCTAACAACTTGTAAGAAATGAGCATATCAACGAATATGAATGTCACACCTCTGGCTGGTCAAGAAGAAATGTTGGCTTCAATTTCGAGTTCTTCAGAATTTATTTCGGATTCCTCATAAAATTCATTTGGAGTCTGGTCAGTTTGCCTAATTACATCCTTGCTAGGATCATTAGCTTCAATATTGAGTTCATCTGAACTTGTGTCAGCTTCCTCCTGCATATCATTGGAAGTCTGGTAAGTCTCCTCATGCTTACCTGCATCTTTATTAGATCCATCAATTGGACTCTGGTCAGTATGCCTAATTACATCCTTGCTAGGATCATTAGCTTCAATATCGAGTTCATCTGAACTTGTGTCAGCTTCCTCATGCATATCATTGGAAGTCTGGTAAGTCTCCTCATGCTTACCTGCATCTTTATTAGAGCCATCAATTGCTCGAAGATCCTTAGCTCGAATTTTAACACGTTTTCCTTTGATGTATCGATATTCCCATTTTGGCGGGGGATATTTCTTCTTCAGTTTCTTGTATTTGTCCATCATACCCAGCTCCTTGAAGACATTCCCAACCATTGTAACAATTGGAACAGTTGGTCGGATACCAAGCTCTTCCATGTCAGCAAATATCTACGGTAGAAAATATGCATATTAGAATTCCAGATATTTAGAGTATCCAATTACAAACTACTCTTGTGTTATACACAAGAATTTCAGAATCAAAACAACAAAAGGAAAATGATGTTTGGTGCTGTTAAAACACTATATTGATGAGATACATATTAAAAAAAAAAAACACTATATTGATCAGTAATAGGAAATAAAACAAGAAGACTGAAATTGGCATAACAAATGCAGAGATGCAGTTAATTAGACTCAAAAAAGGAAGAAAAGGTAGCTTGCTGAATCAGCGATCATAGGATAATGTAATAGTTTTGACAAATTACTGATCAAATACAGTGAAAATACATACCTATTATCAAATAGTTTAGATGTTCCAATGGAAAAACTTCTTGATGAATAAGTATATAGACTTTTGAACTATGAAATCTAGCACTTGTACATGGAAAGAAAATTGTACACAAGTTTGGAGTTCATTTTCTAAGATTCATTTGACTATAAAGTTAAGTAAACATAAGGTGTTAACCTGAGAAAAAATTGGAAGATAGATCTTATAGGATTGACACTGATGACAATATGATCTTTGAATAGTGAATCCATACTCAAACTGTAAGCATGTCTATAATATGAAGGTTGTAACACATACCATATGATTGGAGCACATGATATAAAACAATGGATATTAAAAAGAGATGCCATAGCATTACCTCAAACATCTTCTCATGAATGCCCCTTTTATGGTAAATAGAAATCATTTTATCAAAGAAAACACGAGGTGTGCTGTCTAAGTTCTCTGTAAATATTTTTGTCCAAAGCTCTTCAACCTCATCAAGTCTCTCATCCTCTGCTAAGGCATTTAGTAATGTGAAATAGCTTCCCATTGTTCTTCCTTGTCCTTTGCTCAGCATCCACTTCGTCACCTACAACCCATATTTAATTGGCTTGATATAATAATCAGAAACCATTAGTGAGAAGAAGAAAGATTATACTGTTGAAATTAAAAAAAAAAAAATACCTGAATTATTCTCTTCCATTCTCTTTGATCCTCAAGAGTCTTCAATGCCTTCTTCACTGTAATTAATGGGAACTCTAGATCCCAGGCAATGAAGGAATCAAGAGCCCCATAAACTTCCTCTTTGACATTCGACAATTTATTAATCTACAGAGAAACATAGACCTATAACGACCGTCTCAAGAGAGCGAAATGGTACAATAAAGATATTTGTCCACAAAGTGTCCTTAAAATGCCGAAACAATTAGCACTGCCAAATGGGCAAGTCAACATTTTTCTATAGAACAAGCTCACATATGCTGTATAAACCAAATTAGGAAAAATAAAACGCAAAGCCTACACATTCAACGAGCTTCACAGACTTGGAAATAGTCCCAATTCTCTGTCTTGTTTTCCAAACTCGAGGATATCTTGGTCTTGGACCTTTTGCAGCACATACCTAAAAAAAAAAAATTCCCAACATTTTTGTATGTTAAAAATGATATTATCTAAGTTTGATTGCCAAAAAATAACTGATAGCATAAAAAAAAAAATTCCCATGTAAAATAGAGACTCAATTTGTATCACTAAAAGATTGCTATAGTCGGAAACATGTCATGAAGTTATACAGCTTCTTTTCAGATATAAACATAACATGATTGCAATTCTAATCGAAGAAACTTACCACGACACTGCTCGAAGTCCTGCCTATTTTAATGGATTCCGGTCTTTTAATTATGAATGGCGGAGAGTATGTCAATGTAAGCATCCTGATAAACCATTAAAAAAAAAAAAAGTATAATCCACAAGTTCAAAATGGACCAGCATAGTAGAAAAAGTTCACCAAAAGCCCATGTATTTTCTTGCTTTTCAAAGCTAAATTAAACCAAACAAAAACTTCGCTTTGAAAAGCAAGAAAATTTAAGCACAGATATATTCAAAAGCAATAAGATTGAAACCCAACAGTTTCGCTTGAATGAGAATCTCTCAATTCAAGAAAAGACCAATGTTCTCAGCTCCAGATAACAAATTATTTTGTAAAGCTTCGAAATTTAATCTATTTTCATATTTAATTTTTCTCCACAAAATATTTGAAAATTTTACACAAAGAGCCACACAGAGAGAGAGAGAGAGAGAGAGAGAGAGTTACCGGGTCGAAGTGGAGAAGAGCGAGTTGGTGGTTGAGAACTCGGAGAGAGGTGTGCGTTGCTTGAAGATATTTTCTTTGCCTCTGTAAAAAAATTTTCTCTCACTTTCTTCACATCCAAACAGAGAGAAATAATATCTTTTTCTTTTTTTTTTTGTCTCGCTGATAAAAGCGGTGCGTTTTGATGAATAGAGGATACCAAAACAATAACGGTATAATTCTCTGAGAGGCACAAAAAATAAGACAAGCACCACGCTACCACGGTGTACTCTAAGTAAAAGTACAGGTTTTTTTGGTCCTTTTGATAAATTTCCAAGGACAGTCAAGTAATTAAGTACATTTAAACTCTATCCTAACCACTAATATATTAAAACGTGTCTATTTGTAAAATTTTACACCTACTATCGCCGTAGAAAATCATTACCACATGCCTCATCCTCACAAAACAGTTCTTTGAGACTCAGACAACAATAACAAATGCTTGTGGATCTCTAACACTTCGATAGAAAGCGAAAAAAAGAGAACGACGATGATGATCGAATCAGCCATGGCCGTTCGATTCCCCGCCGGCGCGAATGTCTGCTCCTTCACCGCCTTACCCTGTAACTCTCTCTCTCTCACACTTTTTCTTGCATTTTCTCGGTTGCCAAACGGAGGATAGCGTATTGGTATTTGTATTTTTTTTTTTTTTTGAACAATTTGCTTTTTTAATTGTAGATTTTCGTTCAATGTGGAGCTCGGAGGATGTGAACGGAGTCCACGTCACCTCTTACCGGCTTTCTCACCCTGGCGGCGGTTTCGATTCTCCGTGGTAGTTAAGCTAAACTTGAATTTATAGAGCTTTTAGTATCTTTGAAGTTATTTTGAAACAATTTAGAATATAAGGAAGGAAATGAATGCATTTTCAAGTTTTCAACTAAGCTATTAGGAGTTGTAGATGTTAGAATGAAGTAGTAATGTGTGTTAGGATTGATACACAGGAATAGAAATCGACGATTAAGAGGTGGTTACATGACAAGAAGGAATGCTCTTGTAAAGAACAATAGAATTCGAGCAACTGCAGAGCATTTGGGCTCGACTCGGGACCCTAAAAAGCAGAATGGGGGGTCACAGTACCATCCGTATGAAGACATTGCTGAGTTGACACCGGAGAATCGTGGAGATGCCAGGCTTACAGCTGCAGAAAGTAGTAGGACAATTATTGAGGTATTACATCGCGATTACTTTGTTGATCAGCCGAAACAACTTTCAAAAAATGACTTCTAGTGCAAATATGTGTTGTTTTAACTATGTAGCCAATGAGCTCTGGCTCAATTAGTACTTCCTCTTGTTGCAAGAATGAGTAGACAGTGAGGTCGTGGATTAAAAACCCATTAGGTGTGTTTGTATATAGCATGAGCTCTTGCACTCTTCACTTTGTTGAGACCATTTAAGCTAGAGCTCTATAACTAGCATTCGTGTCAATGATGGTTGTGAAATTATTTTGGGCAGAAAGGTTTGCAAGTCACAAATCTGAAGGAGTAAGGGGTAGCTGATATAAATTTTTAGAAATAGAAATCCTGTCCCGATTCACCATAGATGTCAATCATCAATGATGTTCGGAATATCTATATAGAAAATCACGTAAGAGAAGGAAAATGATGATATCACAAGCACTTAACTAGGGAAGTTCTTTGCCAAAGTTCTGCTCTTTTGTTCTAGATTATCGTCCAGCTTTAAGCAATGTCCATCTTGAGGTGAGTTGTAATAGCAACTATTACCTTCCTCTTTTTTCTAGAGAAGGTTGGGTAAAAGAAGCAAAGAATTGGTAATAACTATTTATGGCCAAACATCTGAAGTAAGACTTTCATAGTATTTCTTGTGGTTGCATCCTGGTGTTCTGACAATTCTGGAATTTGAATTTCTGTTCTTTCTAATTTCCAGCCAGTGTTGCATAACTATTAATATTGCCCATAGTGTGTCACATTCAGGTAAACAGCAAAGCGACACTTACATTTTCCAGTATGATCAATGGCGAAGTTCATGAGAATATCATCTTGCCTGAGTTGCCTTACATTACTGATGAACATGGAAGTAAGCCAAGAATTTGTTGTTTTCCATTGACATAGTTACACATTATAATTGGGCTTGACATCCTCATCTTAAAACTGCCGATGTGCTCTGGTGTTTCAGATATCTACTTTCAAGTGAACAATGATGACAACAGTGCTTTCCAATCCCTAACTTCAGATAACAACTTTGTGGTATGGAATGTGTCCTGGAAAACGTGCATATATATTTGCATGAATATATGATTTGATACTAGTATGAAAATGGTTTTCCTATTATAGATGTAACAAGACTTACTATTGCAGATGCATGATTTTCTTAATTTTCCTTAGTTGCTCTCTTTCTCTCTCTGTCTCCCTATTTCTGTGTGTGCCTGTGTGTGCATGCGTTTGCATGTTTGAGTGCATGTGCATGTTTGTTGTGCATGCATTGACGTGTTTTGCTCACTCATTTGACAACACTGTTGACAATCTGTTGTACTCCTGTGCGCAATTAAGAACAGATATAACTTGTCCATTGTGTGCAATGAAGACTTAAAACCCAATAACTTGGGTTGGATATTTCTTATCATAATTGTGCCATCTAAATTATTTTGCTAGTTGAAATATAGATGATCATGTTTTTGTACATTCCTTTGACTATATATTGTTGACATCAATTGCCTCCTTTGGGGAGTTAATTCATTGGTCTTTGTTGCATATGGCCAAACATTTTGATGATACTCACAAATCTTGTCTACCATCTTAGGTTTACTCAACAATAGTCTCTTCTTCTTCTTTTTTCTTTTTTTTTTTAAAACTTCTTTTATCTTAAGTATTGCTATTGCACTTCACATTCCTCACCATATGATAAGAAACAATAGCTCAATTGAACATTTCTTGTTTAGAGCTTGTTCTGGGCTTATGTGTTTTAACATAAAATGCAGCAAGTCATTATAGGCTTGGATACTATGGAAATGCTCAGTGACATGGAGTTATCAGATCCATTAGAAATTGATTTTGGAATTGAGGAAATTGAAGATGAGGGTAGTGATATTGAAGATGAGGACGATGAGGATACTGTTGAAGATGAAGATTATGATACGGTCTGATTATATTCTTTTTTGCTTTGACATAATTGTTCACATTATGTTTAGCTTCTCAATTGTGATAATTTTAGCTCTCAAAAAATACTCCATCATATATTAGATTATTCTTTGCAGGACTGGGTTTCTGTTCATGATGATGAAGACGACCAGGATGATTCTGATGAGACACTTGCAGACTGGGCAAAGTTGGAGACCATGCGTTCTTCTCATCCAATGCATTTTGCCAGTAAGCTGACTGAGGTAACATTTCATTGTAAATTTTTTATTTGTGATGGGTTAATGTGCAAGTGCTCTGTAAGGATACAATTGAATTGAGTTCCCCACCCGTCCCCCCCCCCCTCCCCCCCCCCAAAAAAAAAATCACAGCTGATCAATATGCAGAATTGCTACACTGGGTTTTAGATACCCACTTTTAGTGTATATGAATCATAACGTTGCCATTTTAACATGGCCCATGGACATAGCTGGTCTTGTAAACTTATTTTTAATTGGTTAGGTTGCTTCAGATGATCCTATAGACTGGATGGAGGAGCCTTCAGCTAGTCTTGCTATCCAAGGCCTTCTAAGACCTGCCTTTATTGAAGAACAATCTGTCATTCAAAAACATCTATCTGACCATCAGTCCAGTAATGCTGACATAAATCAGGCTGGGAAAATTGTAGAAGACAAACCAGAAGATCTTGGTATGATTAATGGTTACAGAACTGAATCTGGATCATCTGAAGATGGTTCAAACCAGGCTGAGGAACCTGAGAAGGATGAAATCCCTGTGAATGGGACTACATTTTACAGGATGGAGATGATTAGAATTCAGCTGTTCTCCTCACATGGACAGCCGGTATGTTTAATGGGTTTTTAGGTGTGTTTTGACATTGTGTGGTTGCTGGTAAATTTCTTTATAGATTGAAACATGTCAATGATGTCATCCTTGACATGCATTGGAAAACACAATTTTTTTGATCTTGGTTACTTGTTTAAATACTTAGCAACAAATATAATTTGTGGTAGAATTATCATATTAAGCTTATTTAAGTAACTACTATTGCTAAGACCATTTTAATTAAAAGAATTTCAATAGTATACCTTAATTGAATAACATTTTTCTCCTCTGCAGTGCCTTAAATACACAATGTTTTGGTTTGTGGCCGCTCATACCCTAAAAACTAAAAAAGAAAAAGAAAAATAGTTTATTGATTGGGAGACATCTTTTCATTTGAACAAGTTGGCTTAAATTATCAATGTCTTCATGGTTTACTTATAAAAATACTAACAAGTGAGCATATGGAGATTAAAATAAAATTATTTAATCACGTATAAAAGACTTAAATAGGGATGCGTTTTATTTGTCAACTGTGAAATAGTAATTTCTGTAACATGAATGCATCATGACATGACAATTCATATGTTTTATGCACCTCTCTGTGCTTGTTAAAAATTCAAATTTTATTTTCAATAAAATTATTCTTTTGTTACTCCTCCACAGACTGTTGTTGAGGTAGAAGACTTTGTGAAAGCTCAACCTGATGCTATTGCACACTCAGCAGCCAAAATTATATCTCGTCTAAAAGCTGGTGGAGAAAAGACCATACAGGCCCTCAAATCTCTTTGTTGGAGATGTAAGGGTATTCAAGTGGAGGTAACTTATAAAAAAATTTGAAATTTGAGTTCCTGGGACATTTATATGTGGCCAAATGATCTGTGCAACTGGTCCATTTTTTAAGCACTTTAAAACACAATGGTATCCAAAATGTTGATTAGGTATGATAGGGAAAGGCCAATTGAATAGTTGGTTCACATTATTGAATCTGTTCATGATCATATGAGTGAGAGAAACAATAGTACCATGTGTGAAAAATCCTTTCTCCAGCCGCCTTTGACGCATATTTCATGTATGCTGCAATCTTATGTGTATGTGTTGAGGTTTTTTAGACGCTGCTGTAGATAATTACTCCTCATTGCAATCATTACAGGAGGCAGCACTTATTGGTGTAGATTCCCTTGGGTTTGACTTAAAGGTTTGTTCAGGAACACAAGTACAAACATTGCGGTTTGCATTTCATACACGGGTATGGCAGTTATCCTTCAACTAGAAGTTAAATCTTATATATATGTATGAATAAGTGTGTGTGTGTGTGTGTGTGTGTGTTTATGAATGTACATATCTGCGTATGTGCATTTTTTATTCATGCTAATCCTTTTCACCTCCAACCACCACCTTATCCTTGTCATTGAGGGCTTTTTGATGTCTGGTTCACTGAATCACAGTTTGAGTTCTTGAAATTTACTTATATATATATATATATAATTCTTGAAATTTCAGCCAGAATATAGTGCACTACCTTGTTCAATTGATCCTAAAGATATTTCAGAGTATTCAATCAAGATTGCATTATAGTGTTCTTCTAAATTTGTCAACGGTCCTTGAAGTAAATTGTTATCTTCTCCTTTTTTATGGAAGAGGAGGTAAAATGTTCAATCACTTAGTAGTGCGCTAGTTGTATTTAGCTATTAGTAAGTTAAAGGTATTCTTTCTTGTATTTTGTGAGTCAACTTGTTTAGGTGGACTGCAACAATAACCAGTCAAAATTCACACCCTTAGGATTGCTCTCATGTCTAACAACAATCCATGTCATATTCTTGCACTGTTGCCTCTGTCTATACATGGTCATATCTTTTTGGTTTAGTTGCGAATTCCTCCTATATATATATTTCTATCTTTCTTTTTTCCTTTTTTTTTATGAACTATCTTTGATGTACAAACATATCCTTGTTAGAAAGTAATCTTCTATTGCCAATAAGCCTTTGCCTTAACCAACTTATCTTTGCAGGCCCCTTCAGAGTACAGTGCTGAGAGACAGCTTAATGATCTACTATTCCCTAGGATCCACCACAAGCCACAAATGATGAAACAAACACCAAAATGAGTGCTAATATTGACAAATAGCATATTCCAGTTTAATTCTGGATGGTTGTTGTACTCTCTTGGTCAAGATTTTAATGGAAAAGGGTGACAGAAAAAGAAAAAATCCATAGACAGTCACCAGCTTATGTAATTGTTATTTGCAACTAACGTTATAAAAATTCAATTTTTTTTATCAAGCCTCTCTACTGTTACTCATCCATGCTCTATTACTCGGGCTCTTTAGTTTCTATGGGAGCATTATTGCTTGCTTTCTCATGAGCTTTACTAATTTCTGTCGTGTACTGTTCTATCATAACGCCCATCACATCAGTATTTTTCTTTTACCAATCGCAATTTGTCTCGCTAGAAAAAATTAGCCAAACATTATCCCAAGTTCAGAAATGTTGGATTTTGGAACTTACGGTTTGGGATAATCAGTAATTTACCAAAAGCTTCTTTGTTTGAAACTCTCTTCTCACTATAAATTTAGCCAAGTAATAATGAAGAGAGTTTGCAGATTGTAACATTGTTGAACAACTTATTTGAGTTGAACTTAAAACAGTGTGATAGAACCATCTCAGGAATCAAATGATAAAATAATATGACTTCATAAATTTTCTGTCTTTTCCTATAAGAACAGAATGAATGATCACCAAAGCATAATTTCAACCGAAATTTGCAAATGTCTCCCTAAAAGGTGCAAAATCGTGTATTGACTGTATTGTAGTTTACATGACTAAGTAGGGCATGGATTAATATCACAAAGACTTGTGGAAATGGTATAACATAGGCATAGAAATTAGACAGAATAGAACTGTTTAAATTATTGAAAAAACAAAATGCGAGAAAGACACATAGAAATGTTACAATTAACAAAATCAAAATGTACGAGAAAGAAAACAAATTGACAAGTTACTGCTTTCCAATATAAGTTTCATAAACCAATTGTGCTGCAAGAATGTCAACAATTGCAGAGCCAACAGACTTAAATACTGCTATCTCTTCTGAACTTCTTCTGCCAACCTTTTCTCCTTTAATCAACTCTACCAAATTTCCTCCAATATCTCCCTTTTCGATTACCCTTCTCTCAAAAGCACCCACCAATTCTCCAGCTTCCACCAATGCAGCCTCATTATCCACAAACACTCTTCCTCTCCTTATTGCTTCGTCGTCACACTCCATCATCGAGTGCTTGAAGGATCCAACCAAATCCAAATGCGCCCCTGCCTTCAACCTCTCGCCCTTCACAACTGGTGTTTCTGAATTCGTTGCACAGCTCACA
Source organism: Quercus suber (assembly GCF_002906115.3). NCBI lineage: Eukaryota > Viridiplantae > Streptophyta > Magnoliopsida > Fagales > Fagaceae > Quercus > Quercus suber. The sequence continues at coordinate 496,002 of NW_027069797.1, read as the reverse complement.
ATATCTCCCAATCCAACAATTTCCTCCAAACACTCGTTACTCTCAAAACACACCCCATCAAACCCAGCATTTTCACTCATTTCCTCGGCCAATTTTCTTGCCTTTTCTATTGTTCTGTTCCAAATGATCACCCTTCTCAAACTGGGTCTAGCCGAAAGATGTGCTTTGATCAAATGGGGTGCCATAGCACCAGCACCAATCATCACAAGCGTTTCACTGTCATTTCTAGCCAAAATCTTCGAGGCTAAGCCAGAGACACACGAGGTTCTATAAAGGGTCAACACAGTGCCATCCATGGAAGCCAAAGTTTGCCCATTCACAGAGCTGAAGAGCACGTAACTTGCGTGCACTCCCGGCAAGTTCAGCGTGGAGTTTTGAGGGAAATAGGTGACGAGCTTCACACCTACGTAGGGGAGAGAAGGGGATGAGGACCAAGAAGGCATGAGAAGGAGAGAGGAAGATTGTGAAACGGAGTAGCTTTGGCGAATTGGGGTTTGGAGGGAGGACGAGGCTGCAGGGAGAGATGATTGCAAGTGATCTATTAGAGTTTGGTGAGAAAGGATGGCGTGCAAAGACTCGGTGGAGATGAAGATGGGAATGGTGTTCGTGCTATTGGGATTTGTATCGTTTTTGTTGGGATTTTCATTGTTGAGTGGATTGGGTATGGAAGCCATTGATGAGAGCTGGGAAGGTTTTGGTTTGGGTAAGAGAGGAGGAACTTAATGAGGGAGACGAAGACGAAGACGAAGGCTAGGCCGTCTGTATTGTCATGTACAGAGGAGGGGATAAAAATATGAATTATATTTTAGACTTAGACTTTATATTTTAGAATTGGTTTGTTCTCAAAAAATAAAAACAAAGACTTTAGAATTGGTTTCAAATTAAACTTATATTTTTAGAAGTTTCAAATTAAACCCACATCTTTAAATACAATTCAATTCAAATAATAAATTCATTACATATGAAGTTGTTAATGGAATAATGAAGTCATGGACTCATGGTAAATGGGAATATGGTTTGAATTAAACATTTCTAAAACTTAGCAACCCAAAAAAAAAAAAAAAAAAAAATTAAACATTTCTAAGAGTATTAGAAGGCTTTAGGACCACATCAGAGATTCCAACAAGTTTAATTCTTAGAAGGCTTTAGGTTGAGTTGCCCAATTTATTTGTGTTGGGGGTTAGGAATATCCAATAACGAGAGGTCCTAAAGGTGGTGTTGCAGCTTCTAAAGGAGAGGACCATGAATCCTAGACTACTTCCCTTATAACTCTCCTTTGATCAAAGTGATTCAGTGAACGTGAACTTTCTTAGCAAAAGCCAAGCAAAATTTCGTTCTTCTTGAGATCTGTTTTTCCTTACCACTTTCGTGACACTCTCCCCTATTTTTCCCAACCCTCTAACCATTGATCTCTATTTATAGACTTTCCTTAGTGGGGTCGTCATGATGAAAAGGTGGTTTCCCATGTTGATAGGTCTCTCAATACTATATTCCTGACTAAATGAGACCTACTATTCATGACTAAAATGACTCTCTTGGAACTTGTACCAAGCGCCAATAATTGCTCGGCAAGCAGATTTTCTCAAGGTATTATCCCTTGACCTCAATATAGTAGAAGCTATTTCGTTAAGGCCGGGAGCTCGAACCAAGCCCATCTAGGGAGTGGGCTAGGTGCTTGGTTAGTAAGCAGCGCAAGATAGGCCCATTTAGGATACGCGTCATAAGCTCGATGCAGGCCGAATAGTCGTGGACCATACAACATCTATTGATTAATTATCAAATTATATCCCAAAATTTAAAAACAAGATCTTGTTTAAACCTATATCCTTAAGCTTATCCAAAAGAAGAAAGATTGTAGTAAAAGCTAAAAGACATGTATTTCCCAAGGGAAAAAATAAATAAATAAACAATATATTTAATATGGAACCTAATATAAGAATGGGGCCTCTTAGCCATTTTAGGACTTGAGCATGGACTTTGATTAGCTAAGTGCGATCTAACTTTGCTGGAGAATTGTCATTATCATCTGCATAACTAACCTTCTAACTTGTGGCATCAAATCAAAGACTCCATTCGACTTGAGCTTCCCTTCTTATGTATTAACGTTGCTGCAATCTGAACTAAAAGTATAAGAATGTTAGTTAAGCAAATGTTTAAAGATACCATTTTGTTCTCATAGCCAGTTGAAAATTTTTTATTTAAAAAAAATGTCTTCCAAATATACATATATATACAATCATTTCGCAAGAACCAATATAATTTCCAAATATTGACAATGTAAGTGGATTACATTTTTGCTTTTCCCCATAACAATCAGATTCCAAGAGAAATGATCTACAAACCAATTCTTCCATGCAAGATCACCAGATAGTAGAATACCAACGTGGCTTGCAGTTTAAATGGTAATGCAGCACTTGTTCTAGTTGAGTTGCCAGAAGCCGCTAAAATCTTTTGTTCAAGAGAGAATGCATCTGCATTGGTATACATGGCCAGAATGTTTATCAACCAACTGGCCTAACCTGCACAGTTGAAATGGTTCAATTCGGCCTGGGATGCAGTACTTTCTACAGCTACCCACCATTCCTCATCTTCATCATTAATTCTCTCCTCCTGGCAAGAAGAAAAATTGATAAGGTTACAAGAGAAAAAAGTGAAGATTGCATGGGTTCAATAGTTCAAATTCTTGCAAGCTTGAAGATGCATTATGCTTTGTGTCAGTTGTATTTCTGACAATTTCAAGGTCCTACCATCCAAGAGCATTTACTATTCAATGGTCTGGTTATTGGATGAGAAAAATATGCACTTCAAACCACAAATTCAAAAAACACTGCATTGATGCTGTTGAATGGGGATATGCACGATGCACCAATAATTTTGCCTTGAATAAACCATTTGTTTCTCAAAACATGCACATCCAGCCCAAACAAATAGCTGCACTCACTATTAACTAAATTTAAAACATGAAGCTCCTAGTTTTGGTAAGGGGAAGACAGGAAGGAGTGGGAATGGGAGTTATTTCCTTGAACTTCTAACACTAAGCACATTTTTTACTTCATCATTTTCATTTATCTCATGCTTAAATGGTTTGACCTTTTTTCTTTTTCTTTTTTTTTTGCTAAGTAACACAATCACTTGTGATCATGCATTTTGAACACATGACTACACTCTCCATCCTATTCTTATGGGAAGAGCAAGTGTCAGTTTAATCAAAACTCATTAACATACTACAGGCATAGCAATGGGTGGGGTCAGAGGTTCTACTACCGCAGTAAACCAAAAAAGAAAAACACACACTCTATAGCTGTTTTGACATGGAAGATGGCAGTAGGAAAGTGCAACAAATCTAATATGTATAAGCATCATAAATATACTAACCATGTTGCTAAGCTCTACTGTATTTTTCTTATTTTCAATATCATCTGCAACTCTTATGGCTTCAACCCACCAAGAATCTTTACTGCAGTTGTCTGTAATGTTTTCATCATTGTAAAGCAAAGCATGTTCCTCATCACTATCAACAAATTGATGGTTGAGGTTATTAACTCTTGACACACCATGATTAATTGTCTGATCAGAATCAAAGAAAACCAAAGGATCAGGAATGACATCGATCGGGATTGGTCTTAAGGGAGATCGGTAACCTGAAGCCATCAATACCCTTTGTTAAATGATCAATCATGCATTAAGAGGATATTGAAGTTGATAAATTTTAAGGAAAATACTCTTATGCACCTCTGCAGTCAGGATCATAACATTTCTGATAATAAACAGCCCTTCTTAAGTCAACAATGTACATCACTGAACCAATAAAACATTGATGCACATTAGTATCTATGCCTCAAACATTAGCTATAAGATTGAAAAACATGGAACAATATTTGTTTACTGCAAAAATAAATAAATAAAAATTCAAGTATTTTAGTGGCTAGAGTCGTATATCCGTGGCTTACTCCCCTGGGGTGGGTCCAAAGGGCCTTGCCTTGGTGAGGTTCCACGTCATAAAATAAATAAATAAATAAAAATAAAGGTATTCTTCTTGCAAGAAGATAATAAGTATGACCAAAAGAGCAAGAGCTTTGATGGGATGTGGATCCAAGTCAAGTACGGATATAAAAAGGGCTCTTCAAAACAAAGTGATATAAATAGGCCAAGAATCAATTGAGAAGAAAGGACAAAGAGTAAGGACAGTTTAATGATAGGTAGCAGATGCAGAAATTAAAATATATAAAAAAAAAAATTGAAAATTACCATGATTGCTTTTATGCTGTCTACCAATTCGCTCACAGTATCTATTTCTTGACATGCTGTAGACCATCAGTCCATATTCCGAGAACCAAAACCAGCTCCGTATTTTTCCTATAATTACATCACAATATCAACAAGGTGATAAACAAAATATAGAAGGCAGCATTATGTACATACATTGTTTTGTCACTGAGTTGTGAAGGCAAAATACAGGGAAAAAAGAAATTTTAATACATTGATTTTCTTTCAATCAATCAAAGGATAGACCGATCAAAAGCTGAATCAATTTATCCTCATTCTTTGTTCTTTATTTTTAATTTTTGGATAAGAAACCTCATTCCTTAAATGAAGCTGATAATACACAAAACTATAATTAAAATAAAAAATAAAAAAACTACTTGAATGACAGTAACTGCAGGAGTGAGACCATCTAAAAATTCTTAGGATTAAACGCAAAGAATCTTTCTGTTAAAAGGGTGAATTTAGCGAGAGATAAGACAGACTGAGTACTATTACTTGTGCAGACAGATATCTCAAGCAAATCCAAGTCTAAAAATATATCATATTGAATGAGAATCATCTCAAAGCCATGTATAAACTTATTAAAAAAGTTCCTGACCCAATCAAGCTTTAAGCAAGACAAATAAAATTCCGAATATTAAAATAAAAATCAAATGCTTTTACTTCATTGAAACTTGAAAGTATAGTATTAAACCAGCAGTAGCACCTGAGACATTGCCAATGGAGGCAATGAATTCTACAAATTTGTCTAGAGCTGGAAATGGTGACTTCCCCAGGAAGTATGTTGTTGTAAGATTACTTGTGCAAGCACTCAATGCAAATTCTTGAGGGGCACTGTAATAATTTCCAATATTATGATTCTCCTGCAGAAAGAAGGAATTCCTGTTGTAAAATAGATCTATTTTCAATACAAAATGTTCAAGCAACTACCTACTTCACAGACCAAAGATGGTTTATGCTTCATCTTCACAGTAGATTCAGACATGTAAAACCCATGAATTAAATAAATAAATAAAACAAAATAAAGAAAAACCTTAAAAGCATCATGAGACATATCTAACATTCTAGTGTATTTTGACAATGAAAGATGCAGAGTCCAAAACTACCTCAGTATCAAAGAGCAGGGTTTTGACACAATCTAACTCCATTTTGCAGACTAAAAGCTTCTCGCAATCAGCATCCATATTGCAGATCAATGATGCCATGAACATCTCTTCCTCACACTGTTCTTTCATGACATAAAAGATTAATTACCACACGCTAACAGTCAATGAATAAGGCATACCAAAAAACCACTCAAAAGACAGGTATGTTTATTATAATAATGGATATTATTTTAAGGATTCACTTGGTGATACATGATCCTATACATCAAGTGTTCATCCAAATCTTCCTAGCAATGAACTTAGCTACAGCACATGATATTTTAAAATTTAAAGGAATAAGCACAGATAAATTTTTGACCAATACCAGTATGAGTGATATAAGTATTAAACTTATCTTGCTTACTAGTCACAAACAAACCTGAACCTACATAAAATTAATGAAGCCAAGCCATGAAAGAGAAACCTTTTTTTTCCTTTTTGAGTACCGTAAGAGTGCATAATAGAACTAGATGCCACTCACATGCAGAGTAACAGAACTTTTTTCTTAGAGAAAAGCTAACGTACATTATTGTTAATGAGAGGAAGCATCTGAATAGCTCCTGCATTGCTTTATATATATATATATATATATAACAATAATAATAAATAATGCAATGGGAGAATAATATTGCTTACTTTGAGATTATACATTCAAAAATTGTTCTTCAGTAAGAAGATATCATACCATGTCCTTACATTTGAATCGCCCCATAGGTAAAAGAACAGAATTCTTCCCTGCCTTTGATGATAGAGCTAAACGAAAGCAACGATTTCTAGAATAGACAGCAGTGTCCACGAAAAGTTGGCTTGATGGTTCGGTGGATGTTGAATCTTTCCTCACAAAAAATTTCTCAAATCTTTCATCACTCTTCCTTGCACTTAAAATCCGAGAGCATATCTGATAATATGTCATCATATAGTGACAAGAAATGATATTTCTACAAAAAGAGAACAAAAGATTCTAGTAACTCAAGCAGATTCTATTCTAGCGGGCTAACAAAAAAGAGGTGGTGGTATTTTGAATCACGGGGATATATAACTCTCCACCCACCCACCCACCCATATGTGGGTGGAGCTGGAGTGTTATATATGCTCATGATATACAAAGTAAAAAGTCAAAAAAGAGACTTCATGATAAAGACATCATAACTAAATTATATATTAACTTTATATTTCCTAGGTTAATTAAAATTAATAGTTAATATTGAAAGATGCAACAAAAATTTATAATTTTAACAAGAATATATACTTAACTTCATCTTTAATTAGCAACAAAAATAACGCATCTCAATCACTGTTAGATAAAATGTTGATATGCTTCTCATGGAGGCGTACCTCAGCAACAAATGCGCCTGCATGTGAGTTGTCCTTGAAAGCAGTCTTTGGTATGCGAATAATTAAATGGCGAGAGAACTTTTCTGCACACAAGAATCTTAACTATCATCTACAAACTTCATGATAAATTAAATGCAATACAGAATACTTTACATCTTATAAATAATCAAAGACCTATGTGAGACACATTGACCATACAACTATAACTTTTCATTGGAAAATTGCGCTCTCTCTCTCTCTCTCTCTCTCTCACACACACACACACACACACACATGAACACACATGCACAGGGCAAGGAATGGACTAGACACCTGGTGGCCCAAGCCATTCACTTTTTGCTTAATATATGCTAACTCCAAAAACATATGGATGTGTTTGTTTGGTTCTTCAACAACTTAAAACTTGCTGCAGTAAACAGATTAATAATTATAACAGGTGAGGAAGAAATCACAGGCTGAATACTACCAATTTTTAAAACTTTATATGTAGGGGGAAAAAAATGTTGTTTTTAACACCCTAGATGTAAGGGAAAAGAAGCGATGTTTTAACATCATGGGTAACCACTAGGATCTACACCTGCAACTTATTCAGTAGTTTAATGTCAATTTCAAGTCTCTTCCATGGTTGATACTGGTTCAATAAAGAAGGAAACACGCTCTAAGACTTTCAAGATAGAAATGCATCCAACTTATAAAGAGCATTGATGTTCAACAGCAAAATTTCCTCACATAAACAAATCATGAAAAAAAAACCAACTGTGACTGTTGTTCAGAAAAAGGAAAACAATATTAGCACTCACAAAATATTCTTGCAAAACATATGGCATATATTGGCTTTGTCAAGGATAATCATAAAACAACAATGCAAAATTTTGTCAAAATTTATATTCTACCATATCTTTATTAATTAAATGACTCCAATTAGACCAAAAATATTGTTCTCATCATATCCCAATTAAAACGAAAACAAATAATTCAGAACTCAACCCAAATTTATATCTCAATTCAGAATGAGAGCTTGATTTAGAAATTGTATCAATCAAAATGACGAAGAAGAAAGGATAACTAGTTTGTGAGCGATTCAGAAATTGTATCAATCAAAATGAATCAGATTAAATTGTAAATTATAATGTTACTGACTAAATTTCATAATCTACATCAATGGACATCACACAAAGACAATTAGGGACTTTAGCATGTGCTAGACAAACATACCTTCAGTGGAGGAATCGAGCTCTACTATCCATTCCAGGTTTCCTTGAATGGAGTATTTATCAAGTAAGGCTTCAAAAATGACTGATATCAGGAGATCAACCATTTCATCTCCATTGTTTTCTGCATTCACTCTCTTACTGAACTCTAAATCAAAGTAAAGGTGGCATGGTAAACCCTAGAAGAAGAATAGGTTACAAACTTTTGGACATGACAGAAAATTTACTCACAAATTCTCACACTTTTTTTTTTTTTGATAAGTAAAGTACCACACTATTTCTCATAGGGTTGTTACCTCCTGAATCACTTCATAATGATGACGGAATTTGGAATCCATATTTTTGTACCTGAAATTGAGCAAAACAGCAGTAGAAACACATTGAGAAGGAAAGAACCTCAAATAGTTACTAGGTGCAAATAATTATGGGGGGAAACAAAAATAGTAAAGACAACCTTTGCCAGAACTCCTTATATGTAGAGACAAGGAACCTTCGTTGTCCAGAAAAGTGATCTTGATAACTAAAAACCCGAACCTGCATGTGCCCTTTGGCAAACTTCATTGCTTCATCCTGCCTAGGAAATGTAGCCCATATTTCCTTCCTTAAAAACAAAGGACCAGGGTCAAGTCATAGGGTAAGAAACTAAAAATTATAGTATAAGAAAGGCACCAATTGAAGGGAAGAATAGGATTGCACAAATACCTCGTGCTCAATTTATTTTGTTCACTCAGATCAACACGTATTTGATGTAATAATTGCAACAAACTGGATGGTCTCTTTGGGGGCACACCATTTGGAGACCCATAGAATACAATAGGAGAGAACTGCTTCCCAGGATTATTTTTGTTGGTTTTAACTGTTGCTGTATCAAACTGAAGCAATAAACAAATAAATATATAATTTAGTGATCTGAGCAGTAGAACAAACATCAGAGCATTTGTTTTCAACAAACCAGTACAAAAGGACTGCACTTTCAGAATTCACCATTAAAGCATGAAATGAAAGCAATGCATAGTACATACTTTCTCAATGGAGAGCTGTACATCTTTTGCTTTTTTTGGTCTTTGTCCAGCTGATCCTGAAGATGGAATGCCAGGAGATGTAGAGACCTCTTGTGTTGAACTCCCATGCTTCAATTTGTTCTTTCTTCTTTTTCTTTCTCTAAAAGCAGATTCTGAAACAGAAGTACCAACAAATTCTCACAATCATGAGAACAAGTCACATAAGGAAATAATTGTCATGAAATCGCAGAAACTGAAATCCCTAAGGGCCCATTTGAATTGAGAGGGAGTGGAGGAGAATAGAGTAGAGTTGGCCAGAAATTAGCCTATTACTGGCCAAATTTACTCTACTCTAATTTCTGGCCAACTCTACTCTACTCTCACTTCCTCTCCCTCAATTCAAACGGACCATAAAGGTATTGAATTTTAGACAAAATAGTAAAGTTCAAACAGCAGCACGCATTAAGACAACACAGCCGTGAAAATTCCAAAAGGTGCAAGGACTGGACACAAAATTTGAGTGCTTCTGGTAACTACAACCCTCTTTCATTCCCAACTCATATAAATCAAATTAACAATACATATCAAGTATCAACCAACTCAATTCAGTACATATGGCTAATCATAACATACTAATACGAACGTCCTATGTACATACATAAATAAATACACACCCACGAGCACGCACACACACATATATAATGCCCAATTGACACCAACATAGAGAAATCAAATATAATGAACTTTATCACCGCTAATTAAAATCAATGTCCTTCAACCCTAAACCCCCTAATCTAAAATTGTAAGTAAACAGAGAAAACAACAAAATAAAACTAACTTAACGCACTGTTTGGATGGCGAGAAAGTGTAGGAAAACGATAAATGTGTAAATTTGTTATGTTTTCTCAGACGAGAGAGAGAGAGAGAGAGAGCTTACGGGGAGGAGAGACGCCGCACTTGAAGCACTCGAACAATCGATCAACGTCGTCCATGCTCTTAGCTGATATTTTCTCTTTTTCCCGAATGAGTGCTTTTTGCCTTCTTTCTTTCTTTTTTTTTTTTTTTTTTTTTTTCTTTTTTTTTTTTTCAGCTTTTTTGCCTTCTTTCAGAAAGCGGGAATTTGACTTTTTGAAATGTTTTTGAAACATATCACGAGAAAGTTGGTTGTCTATACCACGAGAAAGTTTGGACACCAATAAATCCTTAGTAAATATCTGAGTGTTTTTCATAATCTCAAAATGGTGAGATCACTCATTTTCATCTCGGAATGTGGGGTGAATTGCATGAAATTTGCTCCACCCTTCCAGCTAAATCCATACGTCTCTCACAATGTTAGTGACATTTAACAAGTAAACCCACTCTAAACTTTTTATAAAAGGCACCAAGCCTCATCCAACGAAGGTACGTTTTCACTATTTATCCACTCATTATCCTTGTATTCTAAAGAGAAAACTGATTTAACCATCAGAGTGTTCTTGACTGGTTCACTCCGATCACCCCTGACAGTTTCTTTCTTTCTCTTTAGGTCATCCAACCATCGTGGAAGTTTGGAACATTCGACCTACTGGTTTTCATGTATCATCATATATATAATAGTTTTTTACTTTTTTTTGAAAACCATTCATTTTAATTTTAATTTAAATATTAAAAAAAAAAACTCTGATTTGAAGTTTCATTCATAAAATAAGGTCATATCCAACAATCGTCATCATTATTCTTAAAGTATACGTGTGTGTGTGTATTCAACATGCCTGCTATAAATAAACACTTTGTTAAAAGTTTTGTAATTCAACTTGTTGATATTTCTTGATATTTTCAACGAGACATTCATTGTTCAAATTTCCACTACTCAATTATCAATTTATTAAAAAAAAAAAACTAAGAATCTATTTAGATACCGCTTATTTTGCTGAAACTAAAAATTTAATATTGAAAGTACTATAGACAAAGGCAAAAGTTAGTTGAAATAGTACAGCCGAACCTATGAATAATACCAAAAAGTGTAATGGGGCTCATAAATAGTAGCAAAAATAAGCTGAATAGTAAAGTAATTTTAATTTTTCATTAGTATCCAAACACACACTAAGTGCCCTTTTGGGATTCACTCAACCAACTTTTTTTTTTCTACTACTTGCAAGTCTCACCAAAGTCACCTATTTATTTTATTTAACCTTTACATTTTATTACAATACTTTCAACAAAAAACTAAATAAACTATTCTCAAATAAACACTAACACACACTTTAAAAATCATGAGTTGATACTATACGTACTCGGGCTCAACTAATCAAAACTATGTTATATAATATGTTCAATATTCTTCCAAAGTGTTTTCACATAAAAAATTAATTAATTAAATTAATCATATAGATAGCCAATTGTAGTATGGTAGCATTCAAATCCTGAAGTCTTAAATTTCTAATTTTGGATTCTAAATAGTATAAAAAGATCTTTTATTTGGGTTTGGGAAGTCTTCACCAACCACAAAATTTTTCATATAATAATAATAATAATAATAGTACTTCTAACAATCAGTTTTTTTTTTTTTTTTTTGGATTATTTGATAGTTTAAGGAGGAATGATTTGAACTCTAGATATCTTTGTTGGAAAAAGTAAGAGATACTAGTTGATTTATAAGGTTTTTAACCTACTTCTAACAATCTTTAGATGATACCCATGCCTACTAGTAAGAGATACAAGTTGAGTTAGAGCATTTATAGCAGTGGAGGTATATTGCTATAATGCTAAAATTTAGTTCCAAAGACCCAAAAAGTAAGCTCTAGCAGTGGAGCTATCCTTATTTTTTTTAGTTGATTTGCTATAGTACACATCTATAAATAGATGTGTGCTGTTCATGAAAGCTAAAAAAAAAAAAAATTTTAATAAATTTCTCTCTCCTCTTTCATTTAAAAAATATTTTCTCTTTCTTTCTTTTTCATTGTTTCTCTCTCCGGCTTCTCTTCTTTCTTCATTTTTCCTTCTCATTTTTTTTTCTCTCCCTCATCTACTCTCTCGACTGTTCTGGGTTCATCTTCATCGCCCAGTCCTTCATTGCCGATCTTTATCGCCGATCTTCATCGTCGATCCTTCACCGCCCAGTCCTTTATCGCCGATCTTCATCGCTGTCCCTTCATCGTTGATCTTCATCGCCCAGTCCTTCATCGCTGATCTTCATCGCCTAGTCCTTCATCGCCGTCCCATCTCTGGGTTTCGAGATGGTGGTTGTGTGGGTAGATCGGCGTCAATAGGTGGTTGGGTTTATCGGTGCGTGGCTGGGTTGTGGGCGCCAATCAGCACTTTTTGTTTTTTGTTTTTTGTTTTTTTTTTCCTTGATGTGGGCTGTGGTGTGGTGGTGGTTGTGGTTGTGGGTGTGGTGGTGGTGTGGTAGGTGGTTGGTTGATTTTTTTTTTCTTTTGTTGTGGGCTATGGTGGTGGTGGTGGTTGTAGTTATGGTTGTGTGTGTGGCTGTGATGTGTGGACTTGGTTGATTTTTTTTTTTCTTTTGTTGTGGGCTATGGTGGTGGTGGTGGTGGTGCTGCTGGTTGTGGTTGTGTGTGGCTATGATGTATGGGTGTAGTTAATATATTATTTTATTGTAGTGAGATTGATTATTTTATTGTAGTAGATATATTATTTTATTGTGATGTTTATATTATTTTATTGTGATAAAAGTTAAAATAGATCCACTGCTACAGCATGTGTGTAGGTAAAATAGATAAAGTAACTTTTGGTGGAACTAAATAGCCAAATTTTTAGCCCCACTGCTGTGAATGCTCTAAGGTTTTTAACCTACTTCTAATAATAATAATAGTACAATGTATCAACTAAATGTAATAATGAGTTACATTTCAAAAAGAAACAAACATTAAAAAGTAGAGAAAGTATCTGGTCTATCTTATCAAGAAGTTAAGGCAATAGTTACCAAAAAGAGCTAGCGAAGAAAATCTTGCTGAGATTTTGTTTAATTTGTGCATGATGCAGACCTAAATAATTGTGACACCTTATTTCGATGTGAGCCACTACTCCCTAGTTGAAATCTTTCCTTCCTCCTCTCACTCGGAGTAAAATATATATTAATTTTTTCCCTCTAATTTTACAAAGAGGGATTCCAGTGGCACTTTACTTTTTTTCATGAAGCGTAACTTAATCAAACTTCTTGCGTAACGCTTTAGGATCATTGCTAATATTCCTCAAATCAGGTTGCTTTTTCTTCATTCTTGAAACGTTCAAGATCAAATATGCCAATCTAATTAAATTTTTTTCTAATTTATAATGCGAATTCATGGATTAAACAGCTACCATAAACAATGTTTTGAAAGATAATGTATTGATGGTTACGACATTGTGCAATTGTTGAAAAGAACATATAAATATATATATATATATATAAAACTTATTTTTTAATATTTAATTTTTTTTATTCTTTGTTGGCTCTTGTATCGGAAAAAATTATAACTTACCAAAAAAAATGATTGGCTAATATATATATGATGATACCAAAAATCGTTAGTAAGTTGCACAGTCCTCACATGCTCAAAACTACACCTGCACATAGGGGTGGCAAATAGGCAGGTCGGGTCATAAATGGGTTGGGTATGTAATTACCCATTTATCCATTTATAACATGTTTATACATAAATTAATTATCCATTACCCGCCCAACCCATTTAATTAGTAACCCGCCCATTTAACCCAATATGACCCAAATGCTTCTAAAACTATAGTTGAATACCCTATTGGTTTTCAAAATTACCAAAATTCCCTTAAATATCCAAAAGTAAAAAGTTCCATTCTTTTTGGGTCCAAGTTTTTAAAAATATGATAGTTGTTTGAAGAAGAGAGAGAAGATGAGCACTAACGAAGAAATCAAAGCTGCACTCAGTAAAATTTTCATTTTCTTTTTTCTCTTCAACTTTCCACTTCTCCAAACAATAAGCTAAGCATCAAAACTTTTTTCCACTCATAATGCACAGTACGAGCTTCCGATTCGAGCTCACCAGAAATTCTATCCGAAGTAGCTCTAACGGTTCTGATCACCGACAACACTTCTCTCCCGAGCTTCACATTCCGAACATGGATTCTAGGAACCCTAGCATGTGGCCTCCTCTCCTTTCTCAACCAATTCTTCTAGTACCGGAAAGAGCTTCACATTCCGAAAACTTTTGTTTAGTTATTGGGAAAATCTGAGGGAAAGGCTCTGCATAAGGCATAACAATTGGTCCAATTTATTTTGTTTGGACAAAAACATCTCATTTTGAGATTGGTGCTTGAAATTTATGATATTTCAACATTGATGATTAGCCTTTGGCTTTTTGAGCACCATATAAAACACATTAAGAAGAGTCACTTTCCCTTTTTCCTAGTCGAATACTAGTCTGTGCGACAGACTTTTGCAGTTCAATATCTCTTTTCATTTGGAGATTTACATTTGGTGAGCTCTTTTTGTAAAAATATAAAAATAAAGTGGGAAGAGATATAGACACAAGTTTATGCAAGTATCAAGACCAACAAGACTATTGACCAATCATTCACGACAAGCTTGAAGATCTATTTACAACAGTTACACATAGTCTTCAAGATTTCTACCACATAGAAAAGAGTGCATACATAACAAGCAAAGATCGTAAATGCACTACGCCATTGGTATGAAGGTACTAGGCCAAATTCACACCTGACATACATAAAACAAGTGATCAAACTTTTGAGATTTTTCAATTTTTATGGGTTTTTGAATTTTTGAACACACCCAAAAACAGAACAAGAAAAGTAAGATCAACAAAAACAGTTGGAACAAACCAAAACAAATAGGAGAACAACAGAAAAATGAAAGTAATGCATGAAATGATGCAACAGTAAATGTCTCTAAACATTGGAAGTATTTATGCATGAACATGTTATAATGCTTATGCATGAGTACCCCTCTTCACCCACACGTCACATGCGTTAGGGGTGATATCCTTGACAGATTGGGTATGAGAGTTTGGACTTTCAAACCTCCTGGTGAAGCTCTCCAAGCAGGTGGTGAAGGCGCCAATCATCTTTATCACGTCTGTCATTCCAGGATCCTGGTTTTGGCTTCTTGATTGCTCGCCACCCCAAGATCTCATGTCATTTTTCCTTCCTCGTGATCGAGGAACGCTTGCATTATTGTCTGCCCTCAGCTTTTAACAGTTGGGTCTGGTGTGTCCTTGTAGTCCGCAATAGTGACACACATAATCTGTCCTAGGACCCCGTTATGATCTTAGGAGAGATCTTCCTTTGGTTTCATGTTTAACCACAGATTGATTTCGGGGCTTATTCATCATTCGTTACTCAGCCACATTCTTCTTCCTTACATCCTTAACTTTCTCAGGAATGGGCTCTTCTACAGTTGTATCCTTGGTCTTCACGAACTTCACTTCTTTGGTGACTTTGGCTGATGAGCTGTTCCCTCCGATATATCCCAACCCGGACTTGTCTGAGGAAGGTTTTTGAGATGAGATAACATCGTCTAACTTCTGAGATGAGACTCTCTCTATCTTGGCATGAGCTTGCACTACCTCTTGCTCAAAAAACCTCACCTTCGTATAGGCTTCAGATAGCTCGCCATTAAGTGTCTCAATCTCACACTTAGCCTCCTTGTATCTGACCAGCAGGCTTTTGTAATCTTCCTCAACTCTCTTCATTTTCTTCATAGATGTCTTTGCCACCTTTGTATATTCACCTAATTTCTCAAGGAGTAAGGCGTAATTTTCTTGAAGATTAGTTGTATTCTCTTCCTCTTCAACATCTGATTCTTCCACAATTCCAATAGACTCTGAATCAGAATGGTCACCAAGCTCCTTCACAAGTGCACCCAGATCATCCGAGGAATCCACATGAGCAATAGTCATGAAGGCGGAGTAGTTTCCCTCTCCATCATAGCTCTCTTTTGAGTCAGAATCAGAAGAGTCAGAATCACTAAGCGTAGTGGCATACACTTTGTCTTTTCCCCTTAGAAAATTTGGACAGTCCTTCTTTAGATGTCCATGGCCATTGCACTCATAGCATACAATGTCTGAAGGAGGTTGAGAATCCTTCCCTTCTTTCCTCGTAAACTCTTTCCAATTACCTCTTGAAGATGAAAATTTTCCTTTGTTGAATGGTTTTCCACTGTTCTTCATCTTCAGAAATTTTTGAAAGTTTTTCGCAAGATATACTACTTCCTTCTCCACTCCATCTTCTTCGGAAGAAACATTCATTCTTTCGGTGATGGTTTTAAGAGCAAGCGATTTACTTGTCTTGTGGGAAGGCAGTCCAAGCTCATACGTTTGAAGTGATCCAATGAGCTCTTGGATCTTAATTTCATCCAAATCCTTGCTTTCCTCTATGGCTGTGACTTTTGCCCGAAAGCTCTCCGGTAAGGACCTCAAAATTTTTCTCACCACCTTAGTATCTTCAATCTTCTCCCCAAGATTGAGTTTAGCAATTACAATTTTATTGAGCTTCCCATAGAATGAATCAAATGGTTCATCATCCCCCATCTTGAGCTCTTCAAATTTGGTTGTAAGCATCTGAAACTTTGTGTCCTTAACTTTCTTCGTACCCTCATATGTCATCTCCAAAATCTCCCAAGTTTCCTTGGCTACTGTCATATGAGAGATCTTGTGGAATTCATCAGGAGACACACCACAAAAAATAGCATTTAACGCTTTACTATTAGCATTGGCTGCTGCAAGAGTTGCCTTATCCCAAGTGGACTTAGGATCCGTCGGCTTAGTCCAACCTATCTTAACTGCATCCCAAACGGTATCATCTATAGAGCATAAAAATGCTCTCATTCTGACTTTCCTGAAAGCATAATCGTTCCCATAAAAAAATAGTGGAACATTGAGCGATTGAGATCGGTCCATCTCAAATAGGGTCAAGGATCACACTCAGGTATTTAAACCACAGCGAGTGTACCCGCTCTGATACCAATCGAAAGCTTGAAAATGTGTTGAAAATACAAGAGCAATTTAGACCCCCCCACTTAAAATTACGGCTCGATGGATTTTATACTAACTTAATACTAAGTGCGGAATAGTGTAAATGCGAGCGGATGAACACATAAGCTACTCTAATCCATAAATTAAGCAACACAGCAGTATAATGGAATATAAAAGAGTAGGGAAGAAAGATGAAAACACAGAAAACATCGAGACGTGTTTTCGAAGAGGAAACCAAAGAACTCGACGAAAAACCTCTCCGCCACCCTCCAAACGGAAATTGATCCACTAGACAATCAGTTGGGATACATGGGTTAGCAAGAGACCTTCCAAGCCTAATCTACCCGATGTACCTAAGCCCTTCAAGCTCCTACTCCAACAAGACTTCTTGGAACCGTGTCTTGTCTAGCACCCCAAATCCCGCAAAAAGCTCCACGTTGCATCTGCCATTCCATGCTTCTTCCAATGCTTCCCAACAGCACCAAAACGTCACATAGCACTCTCAAATGGTGTGGTAAGTGTTTGGGCTATCAACCTCTCAATGGTGTGAAAATGGAGAGGGCAGGGTAGAGGAGATACCATAAGCAAGTGTATAGAGAAAGGTGGGGATGACAATCTCTAATTCTCAATGTGTTTGGCTAGGATTTTCTCTCTGAAACATTCCTCAACAATTATGGGTAAAGAGGGTATATATAGGATAGGCACAAAAAGTGTGAGTCATTCAATACAGGCTGGTAGAACAGATAGCCTCGCAGGTGTCTCACGGGAAGGCCTTACCCGCGAGATACTCGTGAGACACAGCTGTCTCCACCTGGCCTGACTCTTCGCATTCCAGCATGTGTAGGGCACATGTTTCACTTCGCGGGAAGCTAGGTCGCGACATACCCGCGAGAATTCTTCAGCCTCCAAATGCTTGAGTTTTCACATACTCTCTCTCTATCACACAACCCTTACAACAAATCCCACAATATATACAGGGTATAAACGATTGATAATAATTACAATCGAATTTGGCACGGAATAAAAGCCAACAAAATACATAGTTGTAAATAACAACTTTACACATATGTTTGCCTATCTTTCTACAAAACGCATTTTACATGTATTTGAGTAGTTCTAAGTAAATTCTAGAATAACATGAAATATATATTTGTTGCTATAGGAATATACTGTTTAGGTAAGTTTTAGATTGTAAAAGGGTTTAATGGGTATTTGTGGGATTATTTAATTTTAAATTTTAGATGGGTTTAGTAGGTATTAGTGGATTTATCCATTTAGACCCATCTAATTAATTAACCAAATGGGTCTTTATCCATTTAATCCAAATATTTAAATGGGTTGGGTTAAGACTTATCCAAATAAGGTAGGTAATGGGCGGATTCATGGATATGAATAAAAATTGCCACCCCTACCTACACAACACAGAAGAAGAAGACCTTAAGAGAGTACCAGTGTGGTATCAGCCAAAGACCCTCCGAAGGTTAAGTTAGAGAACTTTATTCACAACTCTAGAGTGCCAGAACTGGGGAAATTATGCATATCTTGGTTTATGAGGGTTTTGGGGTTTTTATAGTAGATAGGGTTAACATTCGTTCCTTGGCATAAAGGGTTTTTCCTTGTAGGGAAAATCTTCATTACTATGTGTATCTTCCGGGATCCTTTCCTTGTAGGAATTCCCTCGATTAGGGTTAGTCGTGGAGCACAAGATGTTTCCTTATATATATTAATGCGTGGAGGCCAAGCAAGGCCATGTCAGACTCATCAAAGGTTTACTTATCCCCTTCAACTTCCTTCTGTCAGCTTCTTATCCTGTCTATGCATTTTGGTCGTCTTATTCATGTGTCGTTGATCTCGAGGCGCACCCGTCAGCCTTGTGGTGGAATCGTTGGCTTTATGGTGTCGTCGTTTATGAAGGCACAAGCAAGGTCATCGGGTTCGTCGTCGTCAGGTTCGTCAAGACCGTTAGCTTTGCTTCATGTAAATGAGTTTATCAAACTTTCAAAGTTACCCTTATCAATATATATATATATATATATATATATATTTGATAGGAAATTTGCTAATATAATTATCACAATAATAAAAGATTGGTTAATATAGACCCCATCAAATGGATTCGATGGCAGTTTCATTCATTTTCACCAACATTAATGAAACTTTGTAACAATTTAACACTACAAAACACGCGGGTCTTAGGCCGCGTTTGCAAAAACGCGGCTTAAAGCAGGCAAAAGAAGCCGCTTTTTAAACATGCGGCTATAGAATATGTCTATAGCCACGTTTTTATGAGCTATAGTCGCGTTTTAAAAATGCGGCTATAGAGCTTTTTTTTTTTTTTTTTGGTAGTGTATGTGAAATATGTACCTCTGTGGTAAAATTCAACATATGAAGCCTTGCTTGAAAGTGTAAAACAAAATTACTTTGCAAGGTTTTGCATGTTGGGAATCTGTGTAAACAACCTAGATATAAGTTTTGCCTGTTTTTCTCATATATTTGTTTAACAAGTGTGAAATGCCTCTCTTTTTTGGATTGGTCTGAATCATAATTGAAGTTTTTTGCTAATTGGGCATGTTTCTTGTGTATTGTTTAACTTGGTTACAAACTAGAGTAAAAGACTACGGATAATATGATTATTTTTAAATTTCATCACCAATGAAACAGGCTCTAACACTTTCCTTTTGTTTTCTATATATTAGGGGTTTTTGAGAAAGCCATCAACTACTACAGAACATATGCATCCGAGTTGAAATAGGAAAAAACAAAGCTATTGGAAGAGTGGCTGAACATGGAAAGCAATTTTTGTGAACTTGGTGATATTAATTTAGTCCAAGCTACTACTAAAGAAGTTGAAAAAAGGAAATTTAAACTTATAATATAACATGTTTAACCTACAAATTTTATTAATTCAACTAGTTGTATATTGATGATTTATGATAATGAATTTATGTGGTTGAATATATACATTGAGTATGGATGTATAATACATTTTGCGTCTTTTGTAGATTTTTTTTTTTTTTGTTGATTTTGTGAAAATATGTTTATATTGTTAACAGGTTAAATATGATGTATTTAGTGGAAAAAAAATATAGATTTCAAAAATTTAAATAATACAATAAGTTTATTGCAACAAAAATACTATTGCGGTGACCTATCGCAACAAAGAGATTTGTTGCAATAAGTTCTAGAAGTACTTTATTGAAAAAAAAATATTACTGTTGTGGTAACCTACCGCAACAAAACTTTTGGTGCAACAAATTATAACAACAATATTTTTTGTTACAATAAAGTATTTTTAATATTATAGGGACCAGATTTGGGCTCTTCTTCAAGTTGAGAGAGTGGACCCAGATCCAGCTTGCCCTTCAATGAATTTATAGAGAGTGGGCTTAAGAACTAGGCTTTAGTAAGGGGTGCAACTGCCTTGCATGGTTGCATGTGGATTTATCAACCTAAACATGAATTGGGGTGCACGATGATGCTCCTCGGGCTGGTCTTCCAAGGATTGGCCTTCTTATTATTTCTTTTAAGATTGATTACAAAGGTCTAGAGAACACAAGTCGTTCCCCTCCCCCTTAGTGCAGATCCTCTTCCCTTTTTAAGAGGGACTCCTTACATTATATACCTCTCTCTAAACTGATCCTAACCCTCCATTCGTTGATCAGCCAGGCCACCACTTAAGTGCCTGTCCCATCAGCCGCATCCCCATTCCCCCAGTGGGTTGCAGCACCCAAGACAGCGCTGTCCAGGAGTCCTATCCTCATTAATGCGGCCAGGACGTTAGTTGAGGGCATTCAATCTGGAGGTGACAGCTTACCTAAGACTTGCTCCTTCGCCGTGCTCCCGTCGCCAACGCGTGGCACTTGTCCCTTTCCTCCTCAGATATTCAAGAAGACCCCTCTTTGGTGGGTGGTGCTCATGTACTTCTGAGGTTTCGGATGTCCGAGGATGGGGTCGTCCTCAGATATGTTCCTTGGGGGCTGGACACCGCATTTTTATCCTCGGACCCCACATGCATCCTCGGCACGGGCCTCTGGGCCTAGTTTGAGGTGGGCCAAGGCTGCCTAATTTTCTGGCCCCACAATAGCACCTCAAAATCTTACTGCACGCATCCTCGGGCGGGGAAAAGGATTTTGACATCCTCGGGCCTGCTCTGTGCCCAATCGAGCCTTACCCCCCGTCAGCACTGGGGTCTATTCATCTGCCCAAGGTGCGTTGCTGACGTTTCGGAACGCGTAACGTGCCCTTCATTAAATTCAGGTGGCTCTATGCTCCCCACGTTCAACGAGGCGTTACCAATCTAACGGTGGAGGTTTGTCTCGCATTTATGGGCAGGAAAACCCGCATGGTTCTTCGATTTAGGGTATAAATACCCATTCGAATTGCTTCTTCCTGTTTCTCATTTGCAATCAAGAATTCTCGCGTGTCCCTTCTGAGTTCAACCATACTCTCACTCACATCTCCAGCACAAAAAGCCTGTCCGAGGAGCTCCTCCTCTTTCAGTAAGTCGCTCTATCCCTCTCTGAGCTCTCTTCCTCTTTACCCCTTCTTCTCCTTCGCTTGTTCTTTCTTAGTTCCTTTAGGCGTCAATTGGGATGGGTAGGTTTAAGAAATACGTCTACACTGAGGAGGCGATGGAGAAATTCATCGTCGACTATAAGATTCCTAGCAATGTAGGTTTGAGGTACTGTGAGGATGGGGATTGGCTCTTTCAGAGACAGGAGGGCGAGGTGGTGATTCCCATTATCGCCTTCCTTGAAGGGGGGATGAGGATCCCCATGGGGTCGGTGATGAGGGGCTACCTCACGCACTTCCGGTTGGCCCCTACCCAGTGCGCCATAAATGTCTTTAGGATTCTGGGCTGTGTAGACGCCCTGAACGAGAAGATGGGGCTGACGTTGACCCACCATGACGTGAACTGGTGATACAACCTTCAGCTCCTTAAGGGCAAGTCCTATTACCTGAAGACAAGGGATGATAGGGTACGACTCATCCAGTACCTCCCTAAGTCCAGCAAGGGGCTGAACGAGGATTTCCTCATCGTGTCCGGGGAGTGGCACGATGGCCTTCACTGCTCAACAATGGAGGGAATACCAGGTGGGGCAGTAGGAGTATGAGGGGTTTCAAGTTCTCTTGTCTTTTTCCTCCTTTTTTTTTTTTTTTTTTTTACTAATATGGTGGTGTTTTCTCCTTACAGACCTGCACGCTTTTGAGCGCTACTTCCACCTGGTCAACCGTGAGGATTTGTAGAAGGTGCTGAGGGCATCAGTTTTTGTAAACGAGGACGACCATCAAGTTAGAGCCGCCCACAAAATCTTGGGGTATACTCCTGTCCAGAAATCATTCTTGGTTCCGAAGCACGTGATCTGAGCGAACGACCTTCGGCTTCAGAAAATTACTATGACCGAGGACGGATTTCTGTTCCCCTAGGAGCCCTCTGATCCAGAAGTTGTCACCCTAGCCGTCCCCTCTTCTTCCCACATATTCGCCGAGGAGGATCCAGAGCGGGAAGAGGAAGCGTTTGACGTTTTCGCCCAGCTCGATCAGTCCGAAGACCCTCTCGGGGACTTGGGCGACCCTTGTTTGACCGAAGCAGACCTCCTCACTTCAGAAGCCCCTCCTCTGCCAACAATGGGTTACAAGAGGAAACCCCCCACAAGCTTGTTGGACCTAATTGAAGGCCAACCAAGGAAGTCCCAGCAGAAGCTTCCCCCTCCTCCTCCCAAGACTCAGTCTGTTCAAACGAGGTCGACCTCTGCCCAGTAGAAGCTTCCCCCTCCTCCTCCTCATCCTTCTCAAACAAGCCTGCCTTCTAGGTCCGTGCCCGTCGACCCTAAGAAGAAGAAAGATAAGGGCAAAAGGCTTATGGAGGATAAGCCAGTGTCCTCGCAAGAGGAGGACAATACTCTGCGGCCATCCAAGCAGATTAAGATAAGCGGCAAGAGCCAGGACAGGCAAGTCGTCACCACCTCGTCGGAGGCTCAGGCTTGGCTCTCAGCCCTAGTGCTCCATGGGGAGCCCTTGAGGGATGACGTCTCCCTCAGGGACTTCAACGAGGGCGAAGGCGCGCACATGGCCGAAACGCTGGGGAGGTGCCTGCTGCTCCCAGCGGACATGGCCGAGCTGGATTCTTTGAGGAGCAAGCAGGTCTTCCTCAGTCTTAAGTGATATCTGGGGATGGTAAGAACTCATAATTTCGACTTCCCACCCTTTTTTTTTTTTCTCTTCCTTTTTTTTTTTTTTGGAGTTAGGCTTATAGTACATCGATTACTCTGGCAAGCTGTCCAGGCCACCTATAGGTTGGAGGCGGCGGCCAACGACCAAGGGAAGGCCCTCGACTTGGAGCGTGAAAGGCACTTTCAGGCTACCCGGACCCTTAAGACTTCCGAGGCTGACCTCGCCAAGGACAGAGAGGACTTGAAGGCGATGACCAGGGCTCAGGACAGCGCAGAGTCGGGTCTTGAGGGTGCCCAGAACCAGGCCAGGGAGCAGATGAGGCGCCTGGGCGAGGCGGAGGAGCAGCTGAGGATCGCGAGGGAGCTGATCGCCGATCTTCAAGTTAAGGTGGCTGCGGCCGAGGGGGCCCAGAGGGAGGCAGAGTGGGCCAAAGACGAGGCTCAGCGGGCTAAGGTTGAGGCGGATTTTGGCAGGGAAGAGGCCTTGGATGCCAAGGAGGAGGCCGAGACTACAGCCTACGCTGAGGGGGTGGCTGAGATAGAGGCTCTTTATAAAGCTCAAGTTCCGGGGGTATGTAGGCGCTACTGTTCCCAAGTCTGGGCTGAGGCCCTCAAATAAGCTGGGGTGGAGGCCTCGTCCGACCTGTGGAAGGTGGAGAGCGTGTACTACCCCCCTGCTATCTGCGAGGCCGCCTCTGATGGTGCCGAGGCTGGGGAGGTTGTTGAGGAGGTAGGGGCTGCTGAACTAAGGAAGGATCCGAGTAAGGAGGCGCTCCAAGGGGTAGCGGAGGTCCCTTCCGATGCTCAAATCCCCACCACCGAGGAAGCAGCCATTCTTGCCGTACCTCTGTAGGCCGTCCCCTTAGGCCAGGGTTCAGAGGACCCAGAGGTTGCCCCTGTCTAGCCATCTACGGGGGGTGAGACTGTGCAGAAGGAGTAGATCCCTTCGCGTCTCGGTCCAACCTGCTTTTGCTGTTTGCTTGATCTTTTCCTATCTTTTTTTTACTTTATTTTATTTTATTTTATTTTGTTGTTCTCCCTTTTTTTTTTTTTTTTTATGTAATGTGGCTCTTGCCACGTAACTTCTATGGACACATTATTGTAATGGGAGTTTAATTTCCCTCCTTATCTATTTTGGGTTGTTTATTTGTTTGCATGCTATCTGCTTCCTCTCTTTTCTTTTTATTTGCATGAATTTGACTTGAATTGTATCTCGGCCAATTACGTCAGTTACAATGATAATGGGAAAGAATGTATGCGTGGGCAATCCCCTTATGTCTTAAGGGCTAGGTAGGGTTTCGATCCATCCTAACTTAGGATATTTTGAAGTAGTTAGTTTCCCCATAGGCTTGAGTTCGAGGACCATGCAATGCCTTGGTTCTGTCTAACACTTAGGATATTTTGAAGTAGTTAGTTTCCCCATAGGCTTGAGTCTGAGGACCATGCAATACCTTGGTTTTGTCTAACACTTAGGATATTTTGAAGTAGTTAGTTTCCCCATAGGCTTGAGTCCGAGTACCATGCAATGCCTTGGTTCTGTCTAACACTTAGGATATTTTGAAGCAGTTAGTTTCCCCATAGGCTTGAGTTCGAGGACCATGCGATGCCTTGGTTCTATCTAACACTTAGGATATTTTGAAGTAATTAGTTTCCCCATAGGCTTGAGTCCGAGGACCATGCAACGCCTTGGTTCTGTCTAACACTTAGGATATTTTGAAGTAGTTAGTTTCCCCATAGGCTTGAGTCCGAGGACCATGCAATGCCTTGGTTCTATCTAACACTTAGTCTTGTCGTCAGAACGCGAGATACATAATCATAATAGGCTAAGCATTTGAATCCAAAAAGGCTTCTTCATTAATAATAATACCTTTTTAGGTTATTTACATTCCACGGACGAGGTACAAGTTTTTCGTCTAGATCTTCTAAGTAGTATGCACCTATCCCCGCTACTGACGTAATTCGGTAGGGCCCCTCCCAGTTGGGTCCTAGCTTTCCCCAAGAAGGGTTCTTAGCAGCCCCTACGACTTTTCTCAGCACCAGGTCCCCCGATGTTAGTGGTCTGAGTCTTACATTGGTATCATATCCCTGCTTGAGCTTTTGTTGGTAATAGGCTAGCTGGATCATCGTTCGTTCCCTTCGTTCTTCTACCAGGTCCAGGCTCCTCCCCAGCAGTTCATCATTGCTGCCTGAGGTGAAAGAGCTCGTCCTTAGCATTGGGAAGCTTGTTTCCAGGGGGATCACCGCCTAGGCACCATAAGTTAAGGCGAAGGGTGTTTCCCCCGTTGACTGCCGGGGCGTGGTCCGGTATGTCTAGAGAACGTGGGGCAGCTCCTCTACCCATCTCCCTTTGGCATCGTCTAGTCTCTTCTTAAGCCCGCTGACGATGACCTTATTGACGGCCTCGGCTTGCCCGTTTCCCTAAGGGTAGGCGGGTGTTGAGTATCTATTTGTGATACCAAGCTCATAACAGTACCTCTTGAAAGCCTTGCTATCGAATTGGAGCCCATTATCCGAGACAAGTGTGTGGGGGACCCCGAATCGTGTCACAATGTTCCTCCAAAGGAATTTTTTTGTGTCTACGTCCCTGATGTTGGCCAGTGGCTCGGCCTCGACCCACTTGGTAAAGTAGTCCGTGGCCATCAACAGATACTTCTTATTCCCTGGCGCTCTGGGGAATTGTCCTACAATGTCCAACCCCCATTGGGCGAACGGCCATAGACTGGACAAGGGATTAAGAACCCCTCCTGGCTGATGGATATTCGGGGCGAACCTTTGGCATTGGTCACACTTCTTGACATAATCCTGGGCCTCTTGCTGCATCCCCAGCCACCAGTATCCCTATGTGACGGCTCGGTGAGACAATGATCTCCCCCTGTATGGCTTCCGCAGATTTCCTCGTGCAGCTCTTCGAGCAGTAATTCTGCTGCTTCGGGGTGGACGCATAGCAGGCATGGCCCCGAGTAGGAGCGCCTATATAGTTTGTGATCCTCGGATAACCAGAACCGAGGAGCTTTTCTTCGTACTTTCTCAGCCTCTGACCTGTCTTGGGGCAGGATATCATCTTTGAGGAATCTCACAATGGGGTCCATCCAGCTGGTACCTACTCCGACCCTAAGGATGGGGATCGCTTCCTTCGTCACCTCACTCACCCTCTTCAGGTGCTCCACAAGTATAATCCGAGGTAGACCGTCTGCCGAGGAAGTTGCGAGTGTGGCTAATGAATCGGCATGGCTGTTCCTACCCCTAGGGATATGAGACAGACTGAAAGGGTTGAAGTCCAACTGCAAGTGCTTGACTTGGCTTAGGTATTCTTGCATTCTCGGATCTCGGGCCTCCATCTCTCCCATTACCTGTCCTACTACCAGTCTTAAGTCTGAGAACATCTCCACCGACTTTCCTCCCATCTTCCATACCATGGCCATACCCTGTAATAATGCCTCGTACTCGGCCTCGTTGTTTATGGCTGGGAATCCGAGCCTCAGGGATTTCTCTATGACATGATCTTCAGAGGACACTAAGACTAGTCCTACTCCTGACCCTCTTTGGTTTGCCGCGCCATCAACATATACTTTCCAGCATGGTGGCCTTAGGATAGAGACCGCTCCAACCGGCCTCTCGTCAGCGATCCTTCCCTCGGTTCCCACTTCTATAGTTGGCTCAGTGAACTCCGCCGTCAAGTCTGCTAGAACCTGGCCCTTTATGGTAGTCCGAGGCATGTATTTAACGTCGAAGGCCCCCAGGATGGTATTCCACTTTGCAATTATTCCCGTGTAGTCAGCGGCCCAAAGTACGGACTTCAAGGATAGTTGGGTTAAGACGACCACCGTGTGAGCCTGGAAGTAATAAGGCAGCTTTCGCGTGGCATGGACCACGGCAAGTATGGCCTTTTCCAAGGGTAAGTACTTAACCTCGGCTTCGTGTAATGAATTGCTAACGTAGTAGACCGGTTTCTGGACGCCACCGTCATCTCGTATCAGCACCAGGCTCACAGCGTGGTGCGCCACAGTGATGTATGCGTATAGGACCTCGTCGGCCTCCGGTTTAGACATGATGGGCGGCCGGGCCAGGTAATCTTTGAGCTGTTGGAAGGCCGTGGCACATTCCTCGGACCACTCAAATCCCTTCCACTTGTTGAGCAGGAGATAGAACGGTCTGCATTGGTCGACCGACCTGGAAATGAATCGATTCAGGGTCGTGATCATTCCAGCGAGCCTCTGGATCTCTTTGGGGTTTTGCGAAGGCCTTAGGTTTTGGATAGCTCTGATTTGGTCAGGGTCGACCTCGATCCCCTGGTGGGTGATGATGTAGCCCAGGAACTTGCCAGATCTCACGCCAAACGAGCACTTGGATGCATTTAGTCGCAGCCTGTGCTTTCTGAGGATGTCGAATATACAGCCGAGGTCCCACAGATGCTCGGACACCAATCCGCTCTTCACCACCATATCGTCAACATAGATCTCAATGTTCTTGCCCAACAACGGCTCGAACATTCTCGTTATCATCCTCTGATAAGTAGATCCAGCGTTCTTCAGGCCGAATGGCATCACCTTGTAGTGGTAGTTTCCGATGGGCGTCACGAATGCCGTCTTCTCTTGATCCTCCAAGGCTAATGGGATCTGGTGATAGCCTTGAAAGGCGTCTAAGAAGCTCATCCGAGGATGGCTTGCAGTTGCATCCACCAGTTGGTCTATCTGTGGCATTGGGAAGGGGTCCTTTGGGCATGCTTTATTCAGGTCTGTGAAGTCCACGCAAACCCTCAATTTCCCACTTTTCTTCTTGACCACCACAGTGTTGGCTAACCACTCGGGGTAGAATACTTCTTTAATAGCGCCCGCGCGCTTAAGTTTATTGACCTCTTCCTTAACTGCCTCAGCGTGCTCCTTTGACGGGCGTCGGGGTGGCTGTTTCTTGGGGGTCACTGAAGGGTTGACATTAAGGCGGTGACAGATGAAGGATGGGTCAATCCCTGGGCATTGCAGGGGTCCCATGCAAACACGTCTAGGTTATTCTTGAGAAACTCAATCAACTCCTCCTTCTCTCGGGGAGGCAGTTGGGTTTCGACTTGAAAGAACCTCTCCTGGTTGTCGTCGATGACCACTTTTTTTAGGCCTTCGAGCCTTGCTTCCTCGGCGGCCGTGTCAGCTGGTGCCACTGAGGTGGTTAGCTGCTATAAGTTTTCGACCATAGTGGCCGAGGGCTCCGTATCTTGCGGACGTGAGGTGGCTGCGACCATACACCGCCTTGCCGTTGACTGGCACCCTTGGATCTTGAGGATTCGGCCTCTAGACGGGAATTTCACTTTCTGGTGCAAGGAAGAGGCGACACCCCCTAAGGTGTGGAGCCAAGGCCTTCCCATAATGGCAGTGTAGGGGGAGTACGTGTTCACCACTATAAAGTTCACCTCCACTACTTCCGGGCCGGTTTGGATGGGCAGCCTGATCATGCCCTCCGGGATGATTAGCTTCCTATCGAAGCTCATCAAGGGGGAGCTATAGGGCGACAAGTCCTTGGGCTTTAGCTCCAGCCCCTTATAGAGGTCGGGGTACATGACCTCTGCCGCGCTGCCACCGTCCACCATTACCCTTTTGATGTCATAGCCCCCAATTCTGAGGGTGATCACCAAAGCGTCATCGTGAGTTTGGGTGGTCCCATCCTTGTCTTCCTCGAAAAAAGTCAGGGTCAGGTGACAGCCTCTTCTGGCCCTCTTTGGCTCTAACTGGGACTCCCCGGTGGCCACCTGGGCTACGGATAGCACCCGCGAGGGGCGCATGCCTGTTCTTCCTGGCGTAGCCAAGATCACATTAATCGTTCCATTGGGCTGCCCCATGGCTGTGTCCCTCCGTGGCTCCTGGTAGGTCTGGCCCTGCTGGCTGCTGGAGTGGTGCAGGAGATGCTTCAGCTGCCCTTCCCGGACTAACTGGTCCAGATAGTTCCAGAGATTCCTACAATCCTTTGTAGCGTGCCCATGGTCCTAGTGATATTGGCAGTAGCGGTCCTGATTACGCTTCTCAGGGTCCCCCGACATCTTATTCGGCCACTTGAAATACGGTTCGTTCTTGATCTTTTTCAGCACCCTGTGCACCGGTTCTCGGAACACAGCGCCGACAAACTGGGCGTTTGTCGCCCCGGATTGCCCTTCGAAATATCTTCTCGGGCGGGCGTTGTTACATCGGTCCGACCTGAAATCCCTCATCTCTTGAGGGATAGCTTTCTCCTTCCCTTTACCTTGTAGCAAGTCTTCTTCCACCCGTTTGTATTTGTCGATCCGGTCCATTAGCTGCCGCACGCTGGTGGCGGGCTTACCAGTTAAGGACTTCCTCAGGCCGTGCCCTATTGGGAGCCCGTTCTTGAACGTGTTAATGGCAACATCATCGTACTTTCCGTCCAACTCGTTGTAAATCTCCCAATACTTGTCCAAGTAAGCCTTGAGGTTCTCGTCATCGCGCATGGTTAGGGACAGCAACGCGCTTATGGGCCGAGGAGGCCTGCTGTTTGTGACAAAACGGGAACCAAAGGCCTAGGTCAGCTGTCTGTACGAGTCTACGGAATTCATCCTCAAGCTGTTGAACCACCTCATTACCACAGGCCCCAAGCTGGACGGGAACACTTTGCACATCAGCGCCTCGTTCTTAGAGTGAACGGCCATCTTTTGATTGAACTGGCTCACGTGCTCCATGAGGTCCATTTTGCTATTGTAAACGGTGAAGGTCGGCTGTTGGAACCTCCGAGGGAGCACCGCCTCGTCTATGCGACGCGTAAAGGGTGACTCGGAGAGCCGGTCCAACGCCCTGCTCATGGCGTCACTTCCCAAGCCCTTAGGGGTGGGGTTGCCACGCCTACGCCTCTGATAGTGCTCATCCTCGCGAGAGAAAACTTCACTCGGGGGTGTCGTCGACCTTTGCCTATAGTCGTCATCACTTTCATCATTAGAGGGTAAGTCAAGGCTAGGTTCGGGTCGCTTTCATTGTGCATGGCGCAACTTTCTCTTCAGATCATCTATCTCTCGCTGCATGGCCGCCTTATTGTCCTGCCTCTGAGAGGTGTGACTCTTATCCTCCCGCGGTCTCGCGGCTGGGTCGTTATCGCCTCCCTAGGGCACGCGGCCGCTTCTATGCGTATGGCTTTCGCTAGTTTGTGAGGTGTGCACGCTTCCTTCTCGGAATCATCTGTTCTCCTCGTTCTGGCCGTGCCCCGGGTTGCCATAGTCGTTCGGACATTGGGGTCTAGCTGGTTCGTGTCGATGGGAACTCCCTTGGTGAGGGTCTGACCCTACCATGCCTGGCTGTTGTCCTTACTGACGCATGAGTTATCCCCACAGACGGCGCCAATTGTAGGGACCAGATTTAGGCCCTTCTTCAAGTTGAGAGAGTGGGCCCAGATCCAGCTTGCCCTTCAATGAATTTATAGAGAGTGGGCTCAAGAACTAGGCCTTAGTAAAGAGTGCAACTGCCTTGCATGGTTGCATGTGGATTTATCAACCTAAACATGAATTGGGGTGCACGATGATGCTCATTGGGCTGGTCTTCTGAGGATTGGCCTTCTTATTATTTCTTTTAAGATTGATTACAAAGGTCTAGAGAACACAAGTCGTTCCCTCTCCCCTTAGTGTAGATCCTTCTCCCCTTTTTCAAGAAGGACTCCTTACATTATATACCTCTCTCTAAACTGATCCTAACCCTCCATTCGTTTGATCAGCCAAGCCACATTTGAGTGCCTGTCCATCAGCCCGTCCCCATTCCCCTAGTGGGTTGCAACACCCAAGACAGAGCTGTCCAGGAGTCCTATCCTCATTAAATGTGGCCAGGACGTTAGTTGAGGGCATTCAATGTGGAGGGTGACAGCTTGTCTAAGACTTGCTCTTCGCGTGCTCCAGTCGCGATGCGAGGCACTTGTCCCTTTCCTCCTCGGATATTCAAGAAGACCCCTCTTTGGTGGGTGGTGCTGTCATGTACTTCTGAGGTCTCGGATGTCCGAGTGATGGTTGTTGTCCTCGGATATGTTCCTTGGGGGCTGGACACTGCATTTTTATCCTCGAACCCCACATGCATCTTCGGCACGGGCCTCTGGGCCTGGTTTGAGGTGGGCCGAGGCTGCCTGATTTTTCTGGCCCACAAATATTAATAATAATAATTTATTACAACATATTTATTAAAACAAAACTCTGTTGCAACGAAATTTTGTTGCAATAGTCTATTGTTCAGACTTTATCGAATAGTAGGCAACAAATTTTTTCATTGCAATAGAGGTTTATTGCAACAATTTGACTATTGCAACAAAACTTTTGTTGCAATAGGGTTTTTTTTTTTTTTTCCTTCTTGTAGTGACTTATACAAACACATAAAATATAAGAGTTATATTATACATCTAAAAACTTACAAGTTAATGTCTAGGTGCCTGCAAGGCAAGTTATCTTTTGGTTTTTGGTGGAGTCACTTAGTCACAGATCACGTGTGTATATATATATATATATATATCAAATTCAAGTTCAAAAACGAGCTACTTCACTACATCAATTCAAAGCAAATTTTGAAGATGTTTCTCTACTCTTTAAAGATTTATTTAAATAGTTTTGATCAACAAGTAATCCTATTTACAAGTGAAACTTAATTGATGGGCTCCAAGAACATACTCGTCCTAGCATCGTTAACAATATGGAAGGCTGCCTATAAATAGACCTCAATTCGAAGAGATTGATCATATATTTGCTTAAGAAAAAAAAATGAGGTTCATTGTTTTGTTTCTCTTCTCTCTCTCTATTTGTCCCTACTTCTTTTGCTTTTGATTACTTCCAACTTGTCCTACAGTGGCCACCAACCTATTGCAATGGCCTATCACATTGCACAATCCCATCTCCTATAAACTTCACCATACATGGTCTGTGGCCAAGTGACTCCACCACAAACCAGAAGATAATTTGCCCTGTAGGCACTCTAGACATTAACTTGGTAAGTTTTTAGATAAACTCTTGCATATTTATGTGCTTGTATAAGTTTATTGCTTATTTGTACTTAAAAAAAAAAAATCATTATTGAACATTTGTGATTTGATATGAGTATTGTAGATCACACCATTGATGAGCGAGTTGCAACGTGAGTGGCCTAATTTGAATGGGGGATGATAAACGGTTTTGGAGCCATAAATGGGAGGCGCACAGAATGTGCTCTGAGAAACTGTTAGATACATTCTAATATTTTAAGACCACCCTAGAACTGAAAAACTTGGTAGATCTGCTTTGGTATTTGGACGAAGCCAACATTACACCATCAAAAGTAAAGGCTTATATTGCCAATGATATTTCCGTAGCAATTACGAGCAAAACTAGATTTGAACCATGCTTGTGGTGCAGAGCAAGCATGCTTTTAGAAATCAACATCTGCGTTGATAATTTAGCACAGAATTTCATCGATTGTCCAAAAACTTTGTTGTCTTATCAGAATAAACCTTGCCCAACTAGTAACTAATGGCGTGTTTATCCTACTTTAAAAGAAGGTTGTTGTTATAGAACAGGTCCTGTTGTTCTACCTAGTACTGTGATGTTTTATGCTTGTTTCTTGCTTTAAAGAAAAATAATTGTAGTCAAGACTCTCTACTTATGAGTTAATAAATAAATAAATAAATAAATATATATATATATATATATATATTCTCTAGTTGCACGTATCTCTTGACTATAATTTCATTTGTTTGTTTCTGACTTTGATTAATGCTTTTAAATGGGGCACTCTTTCTGCTAAACTTGGAGGTATAATTAGTGTCAGTGCTTTCCAAGCTAATTAAGTGAGTTCTTGTTGTCCCATAAAAAAAAAAAAAAATGAGTTCTTGTTGTGGCTCTCTTTCTCAATTGAGTACATGGTCCTCTGTATCAACTTGAATCGATCTAACAAGTAATAATAGTTATTGGACAATCTATATGTTAAGAAGGATCGCCAATTATGCATGTAAATCATATATAATGACCGATGATTAAAGCTCTAAAATTCTAAGCAGTTGGTTTTTCCAAGTGAAAATTGACGGGAAAGACTATAGTGAAAATTGTCTTCGCTGGTGTTGGGATAAAACTGGTTCTTTTCTGTATTCTGGAGTGTGGACTGAGTTCAAGCCAGCCTATAAAAATATTAAAATGTGCTCCATCAACCATGCATGAACCCAAAAAAGAATTAAGAATTATCTTTTACATAAAATCATTTGAATACACACATATGAAATCATCCCTTACATTAGTTATGAGTTCACAGAAACAGAATTAGCTAGGTTTTTGTTTTTTTTTAAAGACAATTTTCCTGTTTCTGAGAAAAGAAAGGATAAATTTTCTTAGTTCTAAGGAAAAGGACCTGTGATAATTTTAGTCTCCTTAACTAGTCGAACTAATGCTTAGGATTATCTGGATATTTAATTATAATTTTGAAAAGTTATATCTCAGTGTAGTATGGCTAAATCAAATGCAAACTCACAAAACTCAGGTCACTCCTACGTACGCTGTGGTTTTCCAAGTCCAAACTACTCAAAACCTACCTTGTAAATTAAAACTCAACAAGTTTATCAAGTCCAAAGTGTAACTTCATCGTACAATTTAAAGCCTCAAAAATCAGAAGTGAGAATTCTATTTAGAAAGTTCATCTTGTGCAAGCTCAAGTCAAATCATGTAATTTAATTCAAAGATTTGCTTTTAAATTAAAGACATGACTTCAAGCAAATGCCAAATTGCCAACCAGTGTTCATAATCCAACTCTGATGGCGTCTAATACAAACAAAATCGAATTTGTGCAAATAAAATTGCCAACATGTTGAAATTTGAAGACAGTTAGGAAGTGTTAGTCAAGCAATATAAAAAATAATAACTAATTCTAATGCTTTACATAACACACAAACTGTTAAGTAACTTTTTTTTTTTTTTCATAAGTAGGTACCCTCTTCATATATTATTTAATAATACTCAATTTATCTAAATACACTACAAAAAAAAGGTTTTATAGCCACATTTTCAAAACGCGGCTATAGGTCAAAAAAAGGTGGCTATAGTACGATTTGGCCTATAGCCGCGTTTTTTTAGGCGGTGTTTTCAAATGTGGCCTAAACCCCATGACTATTGACCTGAGGGGTCTATGGCCGCACTTTTTCAAACGCGGCCTAAGACCAGGACCTATGGCCACATTTAAAACGTGGCCTAAGGTGAAAGCTATAGCCACGTTTAAAATGTGTCTATAGGATCCTCTACCTACAATCGCATTTAAAAAACGCAGCTATAGATCCTTATATTTAAAAAAAAAAAAATTGATTACCAAAAATTAATTTTCGGTAATCAAAAGTTTTTTTTTTTTTTTTCAAAATTAATGCTTTCAAACTTTAAAATTTCAATTTTAATTAAATTAAGAAATTCAAAACAAAAATACAAACCCAGCAAATTTAAATTCAGACAAAAACCAAGAAAATTTCAAAATTAATCAAACACAACATGCTCTAAAATACAAGAAAATAGTACAAGAACACAAACAGAACATCTCCTTCAACAAAATCAATCCAAATTGACACAATTTATTCAAGGAAAACAAAAGTACAAGCTCAAAAATACAAAATTCCCCATAACAGAAACACAACCAAAAAGAGTCCATATGCTCAAACCCAAAATTAATCAAAACACAATCAAACAAAAAAATAATAATTTTCAGCCATGGGCCAGAGAAAAATAAAGCAAAGAGAGATAATTTTTTGAGGCACTTTAGCCTCATTGATTCAAAATCTTCAAATCTAAAGCAAAGAGAGACTCGATCTTTAGATCTACTGCAAATAGAGACAGAAAGTAAAAGGGAACAAAAATGAACAAAACTCAAAGAACAATGAACAAAACCCCATATTTTCACAAAACCCATTCATACAACATCAGTGGGAAAGAGGGATCAACAGCGTGGGTCAAGAGATTGAGAGAGTTTTGAGAGCACTTTTTTTTTTTTTTTTTTTAAATGACTGTGAGAGAGTTTTTTTTTTTTTTTTTGCAAGGACCATACGAGAGGGAGAGCTTGAGATTAAAAATTTTGAATACTGAGATTTTTTTTTTAAGGAATATTTTGGAATATGCCATAGAATATTCTATGGCATATTCTATATTTTTGTTTATGCTAAAGTACTGCTGAACCCATTTGGTTTTTTTTTTTTTTTTTTTTGATTTATTTTTTTTACTGAATATTCTATTGCATATTCCATATTTTTGTTTACGCTGAAGTGCTGAACCCATATGGTGGTTTTTTTTTTTTTAACCTATTTAAAATGTGGCTATAGGTCCTCCTCTAAATATGTATATATATATTCGGCTGGACCTATAGCCACGTTTATGAATGTGGCTATAGACTTAAACTATAGCCGCGTTTTAAAAACGTGGCTATAGGTCATCCTTTTAATATATATATATATATATACACATATATATTTGGCTGGACCTATAGCCGCGTTTATGAATGTGGCTATAGACGTAAGCTATAGCTGCATTTTTAAAACGTGGCTATAGGTCCTCCTTTAAAATATATATATATATATATATATTCGGTTGGACCTATAGCCATGTTTATGAATGTGGCTATAGACTTAACCTATAGCCGCATTTTTTAAACATGGCTATAGGTCCTCCTTTAAAAAATATATATATATATATATTTGGCTGGACCTATAGCCACGTTTATGAACGTGGCTATATACTTAATCTATAGCCACGTTTAAAAAATGCTACTAAAACCACTTATAAACGTGGCTATAGACTTAACCTATAGCCACGTTTTAAAAACACAGCTATAGGTTAAGTCTATAGCCGCATTTCTGAAAAACAAAGCTATAGGTTAGCTATAGCCACATTTTTTGTAAACATGGCTAAAAAAAACACGGCTATAGACCCGCATGTTTTGTAATGATAAAACAGTATTTTTTAACAAAAGTATGAAATTTAGTTGGTCATATCATTAAGTTATCAATAACCCTCATTCACCTCTGCATGCATCCCAAATATTGTTTTTTGCAAATTGCATTCACCCAATGAAATATCTTCACATTTAAATTTGAAAAGGACACAAAGCTCATAGTCCACATGGACCACATCCAAGCATCTTGTGAGATTTCCGGAATTAACATAATTATACTTGTACATATGTAACTAAGCAGTGCCATTGTAGTTCACATAGAGTTGATGCAAGGAAGAAAAAAATGTTGTTACAAATAACAAGTTAATAGCAACAAAATGGGAGATGCTGGGTAAACACGTGCGAATGAAGTGTCACGTTAAATAAAAACGACAGGAGAGATTGATTAATATAACATAGTTAGACTCAAACTCATAAACTTAAGTCTTTTGGGTCAATTGGGGTCTCTATATGTTATATTAACTATTCAATTGGAGTCTCTTCAAAATGTGGCCCCCATTTCCTATGGGACATGGACATGCAGGTCTGGTTCCCATGGATGAGCTAGTTTCCTTGCACTTGCGACTCTAGCAGCAACCTCTAGCAGGGGTGTAACCAGGAAGTTTTGTTTGAGGGGGCCAAAGTAAAACTATCATATTGATTTGTAATTCAAGAAAAACTCAAACCCATGACATACATATATACATACATGTCTTTGTGCATTAGTTTTAAAAGAAAAAAAAAATCTTAAACCCAAAGTAAGTCATAACTTGTATATAATATGCAAGATTGCTATTATTTTATTATTAGTGTAATTTTTATCAACACTTAAAAAGACTAACAAGCTAAACACCCAATTGAGCATCGTAAGGTCAATTTTTATCAAGAGTTTCTCTAATTCTTATGAAAAATCATAAATCCATAACATTTGTAGAAATTAAATATCAGTATATAACAAACTAGACTATATTTACAATTACAATAAATTCTATTCATAGAAATTAAATATAATTAAATCACTATAAGAAACCATAAAATAAATAGAATTTAAATTCAACTAGATTAGATAACTATAGTAAAAAAAAAAATCATAAATCATAAGATAAGTAAATAGAAATTAAACTAAAATAGCACTGAAAACAAAGAAGAAAGAGAAAGAAGAGGAATTTTGTAGCGTTGAATGGACTGTGAAAGAGAATGAATGATACAAGAACTGAGAATTTCGAAAGGAAAAAGAGAAGAAAAAAGGAAAAAGAGAAGAAAAAATGAAAAAGAGAAGAGGGTAGTGTTTGTCACTCACATTTCGATACATATACACTATTTATATACATTTTTTTAATTAAAATAATAACTTAATAAGTTGAAGATAAATCAAGTTCTAAAAACATGTATTCAACTTACAATTTCAGTTTAAAAATGAAAAGGAGTGCAATAATATGTGTATAACAAGATGTATGTGTAACAGTTTTTATAAAGGGAGTAAAAGTAAGAAGTGGCCTAGAGCTATAGAGGGGGTAGATATCACATAGGACGGTAGACTTTAGCATAAAATAAACTTTCTTGAAATTTGTCTATTTTATAATGCCCTTACACACTTTTTTATTTACAAAACTACATTTTGTTTTTAGGTTAAGAGTTGGGAATATTTACAAAACTAAATTTTGTTTCTTTTTATTACTAGCTTATTGGCTTCTCTCTACACTCTGGAATTCATGGAAGCCAATAAGAAAAATGTCTTTTCCTAGACTTCAATGCCAGTCAAATGGTCCCCACCTCCATCGGATTATACTTTCAAACTCAATACTCAATGTGGCTATATCTCAACCAAATTTGCTCATACATTTGGCATAGGTTTGCTAATCCGAAACCACAAAGGAGAAGTTATGGCTGCTACTTGTGAGCGAAAAGATAAAGCTTTAAATGCTCTACTGCTGTTGTTACGAGGAAGGCTTTTCTTTTTTGTCAAAGCAATTATTTCCTTGACATTATTGCATAAAGTACATTTGGTGAACTTGTGGATTTTCCCAATTCTGATAAAGTTTGCCCTCTTAAGGATGCGTGGATTCTTGAAGAGATTAATTTAATTTGTGAAAGTTTTCATACTTTTTTCTTTTGTCAAAGAAAAAGAGGAAATGTATTATTGGTTTGAAGAATGCATTTCTTTTCTCTTCTCAATTGTACACCGTGTTATTTAATCAATAAAGTCTATTATCAATTTCTCTAAGAAAAAAAAAATTTATATTTGTGGCCTGATGAGTGGACTTTAACTCATACTCGATAGGCAAAAAACATTGAAAAGAAGCACTAGGAGAAGTTAAAAGGGCAAAGGGGGAAACAACTATTGAAGAAGCATGTCGTGACCATGTTTTCTAGTAGTAAATCCACATGCCACACCCAATCTTTATCCAGCATGATCTGTCTCAACTATAATGGATTTTCACAGTATGAATTGCAGACAACAAACAAAGTTATTCACATAATTTAGCTTTCCATTGACATATTCTAAAGACTGAACATGGAAGAGAGAATTGAAATTTTAAAGATTTTTAAAGATAATCCTTACAAGATGTCATCTTTCTATGGAATACTAACAAGGTGTATTACTTATTGAAAGATGCATGTGTCTTTACCTATGTAATACAAATAATTAGGGATCTAGGGCATGACAAATTTGATATAATCGACATTTCAACCCATAATTGAAACTAGACTCTCCTCATAAACCATAATCTGTGAAGCTACAAACAAGCTTGGAAGCCCTCTAATTCGAAGATTCTTAATTTTTTGAGCACTCAAGTTATACAAGACTACTTCTCCTTTGTCCTCCATCGTAAGAATCTTCTCTGACATTCAACAGTAGGATACCACAATAGTTTCAAGCTTCAGCGCACACACAGATACCAGATCACATAGACTGCTCCTACTCACACACAAAGAATTTGAGGAGGAGAGAGTTGGGACCAACCTCTAGTAATTAGGTAAGGGTCGTCAATGGGCCGGGTCGGGCTAGCCCGGCCCATTTTTACTTGGCCCAAGGGCACAATGGGCTGGGCATAATGGGCTATTAACTAGTTAACGGGCCGGGTCGAGCTGGGCCGAAAGAGAAAACCTCAGCCCATGACCCTGCCCATGGGCAATGCCCATTTTGTCTTTAATGGGCTAGGTTACTAAGTTGGGCCTAATGGGCTACCCATGAGATTGTGTTAGCATATTATTTTATTATTTTTAGAAATAAATAATCAATTTTTAATAAGGAAATAATCAATCTAGTTTTTTTAAAAGGAAAGGATCAAAGACTTTAATACTTAATTACAATTTTTTTAAAATAAGGCTTCAAATAGTTTTTTATTTTTATCTTTACTAAAAAAAATCAAATGGATAATTCAAATTTGCTAGACTATTAGAAAAATATATATTTAGTAAACTAAGTTTAGCACAATTATTTTAAGTATCTTAGTGGTTGGGAGAGTTTTCTTAAGAAATTCTATTACAATATCTCAAGATCAATTCTTCATACACTTCCTATATATTTTTGTTAAAAATTTTAAGTTATTGGACTGGGCAACGGGTTGGGCCAACGGGCTGGGCTACTGGGCTAGCCCACTGGGTGCCCATGGGCATAAAAACTAGCCCACGGCCTAACCCATTGGGCTAGTGGGCTACCCATGGGCCTTAATAACAACAGGCTGGGCTGCTCATTAGCCCGATGGGTTGTCGAGTTTTTGGGTCGGCTCGTGGGCCATGGGCTATTTGATGACCCTTATAATTAGGGAAGAATATAGAACTGTTAAGTATTGGCTTCACCATCTATTTCAACTGCTATAATCTAATCGATATAAACATAATGATAAGTCAAACTGAATAAGGTGCAAAAAAAAGTGCAAATCCTGTTTCTTACTAATGTATGTATGTGATATATGTTAACTAAATGGTTCAATATTGGCCTAGTCATGGGGGAATCCAGGACATGCTTAGCTCGATTTGTATTTTCTTCGGGATGAATAAATATGCTTAGCTCGATGATAAAAGGAGTAATTTTCAGACCAAGTTTTTGAAGCAAGTAAAGTAAGGGCTAACAATGATACTTAAAAGAGTGTAAATTCTTGAGGCACTTAATTGTAGATATGCTGTTATCCATTATTAGGCAGAGAGAGGTGGAGAGTTGTCACATCATGAAACTTCTATTATTATTGGTGCTCTGGATTTAACAGAATAGACTGCTAAAGATGCCATGACACCCATATCTAAGACCTTTTCCCTGGATATAAATTGCAAACTCAACATATATGCCCCTCTGTTCATCTCTAACTGATTATTGCATTTGCTTTATACCTCTTGTTGCTTACAATCGCAATTCATCTTCATCATTAGGCATACAATGGGCTTAATGATGAGCAAAGGTCACAGCCGTATACCTATATGCTCTGGATATCCTACAAATATTGTAGGCCTCAATCTGGTAAGGAACTCAGGAACTAGAGTTTACTATCAACTGATAGGTCTGAGTTACTTTCTTGCAAGGACCTCACATACTTGACTCAAAGCTTTCCATATCTCTTATTGCTTAATTCACACTTGTGCAGAATATTAATCTATATGAACCATCATTACTGGTTATATGAATTGGTAAATTTGTATACCTTTTAAAGGAAGAGTAAGTAGTAAGAAAGCACTTACAGGAAGATTTCCAAGTTGTTAATTGTTTCAAGTATAATGGAGGAAAAAAAAAAAAACAATGCTTAGATGATACTTAAATCTAGGATAGTCATTTAATACTGCAATTTCTNGAGAATGAAAGATTTTATATTTTAGTATTGGTGAAAGCATGGCATAATATAATGAA
This sequence comes from Quercus suber, assembly GCF_002906115.3. Lineage (NCBI taxonomy): Eukaryota > Viridiplantae > Streptophyta > Magnoliopsida > Fagales > Fagaceae > Quercus > Quercus suber. The sequence goes on along the minus strand of NW_027069797.1, from coordinate 455,201 downwards.
AGATGCCTTCTTTGAAAATCATTTGAAATCATTTATTAAATTATTCAGATGCACATGGCAGTGTCAAGTAGCTCAAACTAACATAGTTTTTTTAAATTTTTATATTCATGTCATAATGAATAAGCATCCAAATCTCAGGTGTAAGCTTGAAAATCAGTGCTAATGGTGATTAAATCTATAATGTTGGAATAATATAAAAGTAATATAAGACAAAGACTTAATGAGTTTTGAAAAAAGATGCCAGCTTGAATTTTGTGCATCAAAATGCAAAACTAAACAAAATCTATTATTAAAACGACACTCAGACAATCTCACAAACACATCAATGGCATGCCAAGGATTATGCAGTAAAATTATGCAGAATTATGCAGAAAACTTACTGCAAAAATTGAAAAACCAAAAACAATTTGCTTTGCTTCTAAAACACAATCCATGGTATACAATCATGAAATTGAAGTACGATCTAATATCAATTGTTGGAAGTGGATATCAATCTAAATGATGTAGTATACAATGGTAAAATAAAATAGTTCTTATGGTTGCCAAGGATTATGCAGTAAAATTATGCAGAATTATGCAGAAAACTTACCGTAAAAATTGAAACACCAAAAACAATTTGCTTTGATTTGAGACGTGCCACCAACACTTTATACTTCACTGCTTCAGAGTCTTACATTCTTCCAATAAGGCACAACACATTAAAAAAAAGAGACCTGAGATATTTCCAAATAAACAAAGGTAAAATAAAATAGTTTTCTTGGCTGTAAAATTATAGCACTATTGAAATGACATTCAGGCAATCTCACAAACACATCAATGGCATGCCAAGGATGCTCGTCTAATATAAACACAAACACAAACAAACGAAAAAAAAGGGTCTCATATTAATATAAACAGAGCATAAAAGTTAAGCACCCCAAAAAAAGGATTTTTTCTTGGCTGTAAAATTATAGCACTATTGATGTAGTATACAATGGACGCATTAATGAGAAGTACAATATGATCTAATCAATTCAAGAAACGGAATCTTACATGTTGAAATACGTTGGAAGGTGATTTGAGACGTGCCACCAACACTTTATACTTCACTACTTCAGAGTCTTACATTCTTCCAATAAGCCATAACACATTAAAAAAATGAGACCTAAGATATTTCCAATTAAACCAAGGTAAAATAAAATAGTTTTTTTGGCTGCAAAATTATAGCACTATTAAAACAACATTCAGGCAATCTCACAAACACATCAATGGCATGCTGAGGATGCTCATCTAATATAAACACAAACAAACGAAAAAAAGGGCCTCATATTAATATAAACAGAGCATAAAAGTTTTGCACCAAAAAAAAAAAATTGAGATGTAGAGATACCTCAACCAAAGCAGAGAGGTTCTGTCAGTATTTATAAACCGTGTGGAAAGGAATAAAGGGAGAAAGGAAATCAGATAGGCAGCCGTTACTGCGAAACGGTAGAGCAGGAAGGTGGGTAGCTTTCAAACTCTCTGTTTTCTCACCTGAAGGCTTCAACTTTTTTCCCCCCCTCCCTTTAAGCTTCCCTCTACGTTACAATCTTCAAGCTCTCTCTCTGCTCACATTTCTATTTGATCACACAAAACCCTGAACGCTTCCCTTTTCTTTTCTTTTTTCAAACCGGCTTGCACATTTGATATTTTAATTTCTTTTCCCTTTAAGCTGAACTGAAAAGGCTTTGGGATGGGCTTGATAGTGGAACTAAATAAATAAGAGGTGGGCTGGATTAATTATACAAATTTATTATAGGGTGATAGTGGGAGTAAATAAATAAGTAGTGTGTTGCATTTATAGGACTGGGATTTATAGGGCTGAAAATTGTAAAAACCATTTTAAAATTGAAGAAAAAATTATTTTTTTAAAAGAAAATGACGTGGCAGTTGATGTGGCGCAACGTGAGAGCAGCAGCATTAAACGCTACGCTTCAGCTTTTAGTAATATATAGATATATAGATGAGGATGCTAAAACCCCAGAAAATAATTCAATCAACAACCCTAGCATGCTTACTATAAACACCTATACATGTTCAATGCCAGCAGATCATAGAGGTAAAACTAGTGTCATATTTACATTAGTTGTAGTTTTTATTTAAATTAGTGCCATAGTCAAATTCATGGAAAAACATAATTACCTACGGTCTGAAGGTTATGATTCTGCATTTTACAGGAGTATGTCCAATTGACGAGAAAGGGTATCTAAGTACCTCTACAGATTCATCTTCTCTTTTTTCAATTGACACAAAATACTTTAGTGCTAGAACGGCAAATGTCATCAAGCAAGATGAAAATTTGGCATCACAGTATAAACAAAGGGAACAAGGAAATGGAAATGTTTTACATGAAAATGTAGAGTCTCATCCAGGTAATTCGGACGAGGAGGTTGTTGGAATCATTACAATGAAAGATGTAATGGAGGAACTGTTACAGGAACTGTTACATGCTGTTGAAATTTAAATGGAGTTCATGTTCTATGATTCTCGTGGTAGATTAGCTCCTATTGAAATGACTCATGAAATTGGCACAAGTTCTTTAATAGATATCTTTAATTTATTAATGAATTACACTTAAAAAAAAAAAAAAAAGGTTACAAAGCACTAGTCCGGTCTATCTTATCTAGGAATTAATGCATTAATTACCAGAAGAAGAGCAAAGAACTAATCTGAAGTTGGCTTCTCTCCTAAAATCTTGTTTTTTGCATGATATAGGGCATAATTACTATATAAGAATGTTATTAATCCTTCCATGCCAAAACAATGGCCCCTCTATAAACACACTTACTCAAGTTTCATACAAAGTTTCTAGATACATTCTATCAACTATTACTAAACCAATGTAATTGTTTAATTACTTTATGATTATAATTCACAATGTTGCTAATACTTCTCCAAATAATTCACAATGTTTAATTACTTTATGATTATAACTCAAAAGATTTGTCGTTTTGATTGAAAGTTTAAAGTTTAAACATAAACTTTTGTTTGGTATTGCCGTATTGGTGAGACAGTTAAAGTGTCATGTCGTTTAATTGTCATGAAACGGTTGGAGGAAATTTTAATGCGATCCTTTTCCTTCTTGCCTTCATATCCCCGTACTGTTTGAGAAAGTCTAGGCATATCACAACATTTTCATTACACTATCATTTTTTAGTTGGGGTGATTAAAAATATGTTATTTTATTAATTTTATGTTGACCTATACATGGTAGGCATTCCTCAATTTGTAGTAAAAATATTATTACATTTTATTGTGCTTTATAGAAAAACTCATCTTGTTAATGTTGATATGGTGCTTAAAGTTTGGGAATCTAGTCAACGTGCAATTCATGTTGGCAGGACATATTCATATCATGTTTAGGTAAAGGAACTTAACTATGTAGCTTAATTTTAACATAATTCATTTAATAATTAACCATGTCAAAATTTCTCAACTTTAAAGTAACTTGTTTACTAAGTGAATTAATACAATATAACTCATGTAACATGCTTAACAAACAAGTAATGCAGAGTCAACAAAGATAGAATCCATTTCAATCTATTTAAAAATTGATAAAAAAAATGAGTGAATACTTTTATATTTTTGTAAGTGAAATAATTATAAACAAATAATACGGTGTTCTTTATTCTCACATAATAATGAGTTCTATTCATTAAATAGAGTACCACGCACTCCAAAAGTTCCATCAATACAACTTGCACTTCCCTCAAGAACAACGATTCTAAAACTCCTCTCGTATGAGAAGGAATTCTGAATTCCTACTTCTAAATTCTAATAGTCACCAGGCACGAGGTTATTGGACAAGTTGGAACTTGGGATGTTTACAAAAAAAAAGGGTCTTTAGCCGCGTTTAAAAGACGCAGCTATAGACCCCAAAAACACGGCCATAGAATAGAGCCACGTTTCCTATAACCGCGTTTACAAACACGGCCTAAACAGCGTAGCAATAGGCCTATGGCCACGTTTTTCAAAAACGCGACTAAAGGTCAGACCTGAAGTTGCGTTTTTAATCCGGTAGGATATATTGGGGCCTATAGCTGCGTTTTTTAAAAACGCGGCTATAGCCCCGCTTTGTGCTGCGTTTAAGGGTCCATTTATTTTGGTGGTAAATGATTTCAGGAAATCATTTACCACTTGACCCCACTGTTTGGAAGCCAAGGAAAATAAAATTTTCCGGAAAACAGGTTTTATTTGACCATTATTTACTCGTTTGACCCGGAAATGGTTTTACACTCTCATTTTCACTTCAAACCATTTCTGGGTCACGCACAAAAGAGAGAGCCAGAGAAACTTCGAAGAGATCCAAAGAAAGAACAGAACTCACCGAGAAAGAAGAGAGCCAGAGAAAGCCAGGGTACTCACCTCGCCGAAACACCGTTCCAGCCACTCAACTGTGCCTCCGATCCAGCCACCACATTGAGAAACCCTGAGCTCACCTCACCGAGAAACACCGTTCCACCACTCAACGGTGCCTCAGATCTAGCCACCACACCGAGAAACCCAAAGCTCACCTTGCCGAGGAAACACCGTTCCAGCCACTCAACCGTGCCTTTGATCCAACCACCACACTAAGAAACCTAAAGAGCTCAGCCTTCGCACTGTGCCTTCGATCTAGCCACCACACCGATCCAGCTCACTCCAGGTCATGCCGAGCTCAGCCACCACACTGATCCAGCACAAACGCACACCCACGGTGAGTTTTCCTTCTCCGGTTCACCGTGCATCTGATCCACATCCCCTCGCTTAGATCCGATCGCATTATATATATATATTTATTTATATAAATATTTACTGTTTTTATTTAATTTTTTTAATTATCCATTTTTTATTTAAATTGTGTATTATTGATGATTGGGTTTAGGGTGAACAATGTTTTTGCTGTGCTTTTGGTGAGAATTTGGCTAGTTGGGTATGAAACTGTGTATGAAATTTTGGAGCTTGAAATTTTGCTGTGCTTTATTTAAACTGTGTATGAAATTTTGTTGTGCTTTATTTAAACTGTGTATGAATTTGGCTAGTTAGGGTGATCAATGTTTTTGCTATGCTTTATTTAAACTATGTATGAAATTTTGGAGCTTGACCCATTCTGGTTTTTACTGTGAGTTTTTTTAGAATTTGGCTAGTTGGGTTATGTGCAGAACTTTTGCTGTGATTTTTTTTTTTATTTTAATTCGGCTAGTTGGGTTATGTGTAGAAATTTTGAAGCTTGACCCATGATTGGTTTTTTTTTTTTTTGAATTTGGCTAGTTGGGTTTTGTGTATACAGTTTTGGAGCTTGATATATATACTTTGATGTAGCAAATGTTATGTAGTTGCCTATTGGGTTATGTATACTTTCAAGCTTGAGACATGACTAAATTGTATGATTTTTTTTCAGCATTTGGTGTTATTATTTTCTTGCAGTAGAATATGTGTGTGTTTAAAATGTATTGTGATGACTAAATTGAGACATGATGGTATTGTGATGATATCAATGTGCAGTTATCAATGTGATGGTATTGTGATGGTGAAAATATTGATTGTAAATAGAATGCAATGTGATTTGGTACTCGTTATAAATGTGGTTTGGATGTTTTTCGTTTGTGGCTATTTTTATTTACATACCTCTTAGACCACAGTGTTTGTGATTTTGTTAGATGAAGAAAAAAACCAAAGCCACAATTCTTGCCTCAGTTGCATCTGTCCTCCTTGTGGGGGTTGCATTGTTAGAAATTGTGACGTAGACATAGACGACTGCCTAGGGCGCCTTATGTTAATCATGCAGCCGAGAGAGAGGAATACATAAATAGTATTCTGCATGGAAGTGAGATAAATTGTGCGAATCAACTTAGGATGAAGCCTATAGCTTTTCATCACTTATGTCACATCCTCACTGAGGGGGAGCACGTATGCCCGACTATTCACATGTCTGTTACGGAACAAGTGTTCATTTTCTTACACATTATTGGTCATAATGTGAGGTTCCGTGTAATGGGTAGTCGGATCTATAGATCAATTGAGATTGTTCATAGATATTTCAAGGTCGTCCTTAGGGGGGGTACTGAAATTATATAGAGCTCTAATAAGACTGCGTAGCGAAGATACACCCCTAGAGATAAGGAATAGTAGAAGGTTCTACCCATATTTTAAGGTAAATATTGCGACTTGTGTATTTTTGTAAATTGTGTAGATTTGTGTAATTTTAAACCATTATGTCTGTCGAAAATTAGGATTGTGTTGGAGCAATAGATGGTACACATGTTCGTGCATCTGTGCCACCTGAAATACAAGGAAGATTTCGTGGTCACAAAGATGGAACCACGCAAAATGTGTTAGCTACCTTTAGTTTTGACTTAAAGTTCACTTATGTATTGGCTGGATGGGAAGGCAGTGCACATGATTCATGTTAACTGATGCATTTACTAAGCCAGGAGGATTTTCAATTCCCGACGGTATTATACGATTACTTCACCTTTTTGGTTTATTAGTTTAATAAATATTGTGCGTTTTCCTAAGCATAGTAGTGATTGGGTTTTATTTTTGAATATATGTAAGTAAATATTATCTTGGTGATGCTGGGTATAGTAATAAAAATGGAATATTGTCACCTTATCAGAGTGTGCGATATCACTTGAAAGAGTTTAGTGATCGTCCTCTAGAGAATGAGAAAGAATTGTTCAACCTCCGACACTCTTCATTGAGAACTACCATTGAGTGAGGGTTTGGAGTGTTGAAGAAACGTTTTCGAGTGTTGGATATAGAACCATTTTGGTCTTTTGAAACCCAAGTGAAAGTAGTGTTAGCATGTTGTGTGGTTCATAATCACATTATGGGGGTTGAACCAAATGACCATATTATGGAAGATGCAATGAACGAAGTAAAGTCTAGTGACCCCCAACAAGAAACACAATCACATCGAGAGTCCGTTGAAGACAGTAGATCATGGAATGCTAAGTGAGATGAAATATGCCAAGCTATGTGGTCTGATTATATGAGGAGTGGAGAGTAGTACTTTATTTACATTTTTATGATTGTAATATGTGTTTTTTCTTGTAAAGACAATGTATTTACTATAGACTTCTGGTGGCGTAATGAAAAAGTATTTTTAGCATTACATTGTTATTTGTTGGTATTACGTTGTCATTTCTAGTGGTAGCATGTTTCATTCTGTTGTGCACATTTTATAAGCGTGGTTGTATGTGTGTTTGATTTGTTGTTCCCGAGTGTAATTACTAAATGTTACTCTGTCTATACAATTTTCATATGTAGTAATCTCAAAGGGCAAAGAAAAAGTGAGCAGCAGCAAGCAGTTTAGGTGTCTGCCACCTATGCATGAAATGATGCTGAGGATACTTGCGCAGGAGGCTGCAAAGGGCAACAAGCCCTCTAGCACCTTTAAGGCAGGCTCCTTCGCTCTTGTAGCGAAGGAGATAAGTGCCCAATTTGGGGTTGAGTGCCACCCCTCCTATGTTGACAATCTGATGCAGACTCTAAGGACCATGTGGTCCACTATTGAGAAACTTCAAAAGAAGAGTGGCTTCGGTTGGGATGATAATCTCAAAATGATAACATGTGACGCAAAGACATACCAAGAAGAAGTCATGGTATGGCTTCCAATTATATTTTCTTAATATAAATGATAATATATGTTTTTGTCCATAAATTGAAGTTTTAGTTTGGAAATTGAAGGCAAAGAATTATTTGAAAAGATATTCAGAGTTTCAAAGAAGGCATCTATGAATAAATGTTAGAGGTTAGATGAAGTTTTAGTAAGTTATATAATGGTGTGAAGTAAACTTTATCATGATTTAGTAAGTTTTAGTCCTAGAGTAATGTCAAACTACCATATCTAGATGTTTAAATGCAGCATCTACTCCACACCATGATTTTATGTTTAATTTGACAAGGATGGACACCCACTTTGTTTTTCAAATAATAACAGATTTTTTTTGTTTACCATTGACCTAAAACATTTACTGGCATGTATATTGCATTGAATATTGAATTTATGAGTGAAGTAATTATTGCATTGTTATTATACGTTCCTTTCTCCCTTACAGGCGCATCGAAAGCATACGGAGTATCTAAACAAAAAAATTGAGATGTATGATGAGTTAGCTATTATGTGGGGAAGGACACAGCCACAGGTGGCTTTTCTAAGTCTTATGTGGATATTGAGAATGAACCAGACAATGGGGATAGTGCTGAGTTTGTTACAGACAATGTGGACGAAGGTGTGGTCAAGAAAGGAAAGAATGCAGTCGAGTCATCCACCACTGGGTCGGGAATTTCCAAGTCCTGCAAAAGAGGGCATGCACCTTCTAATGCTGATGATAGTGTGCTGACTGATTTGTCTGATCAGTTGAAGGAAATAGCTGTGGCTCTAAAAGAAATCAATCGGGGCCCGGTGGATTACACAGCTCTTTACAATGAGGTCATGGCTATGATGGCGGATGGGTATAAAGAAGACATGCTTGCAACTGCGTTTGACCATCTTTGTGAAAATGAGAAGGCAGCACGGGGATTTCTAGCGAAGAATGCTAGGTTGAGAAAGCCGTGGTTGGATGGTTTTTTGTTCGCACAACTTTGACTTGTCTGTTTCATGTTGATTGTGGCGGTAGCTTTAGGAATTAACTGTTGTTGTAGTACTAGTATTGACCTGCCATTTGTATTAAATATGTAGTCTTTTGTATTATTGGGACGATACAATAGCCTAAATTATGTATTCGTACTGTTCAGATACCACGAGTAGGTATCATTTTTGTACACCATGGAGGTGTAATGCCACCTGAAACGATTGATGTGGCTATTTTTATATAAATATTATGGGTATATTTCAATGATTATTTTTGATGTTGAAGTGAATGATTATTTTTGTACTGTTACAGATATGTCTAGGCAATGCAGGTGTTTGAATTTGGATGATTATTTTTTATGTTGAAGTGGATGATTAGTTTTGTACTATTACAGGTTTGTCTAGGTAATGCAGGTGCAGGAATTTGTAAGGCATTTCATATTTTCTGTAAAATGATCCACAAACTAAACATGGGAATTGAGTTTCTGTAAAAAACGTCCTACATTTTTCATAAAATGTTTGACCGAACCAAACATGGGAATTGATTTTCCGGAAAATAGAAAGCAATTTCCTTAAAATGTTTGAACGAACCAAACACCGAAATTGATTTTTCGTAAAACGAATTCCGAGACAACCAAACAACCTGAAAGCATTTTTCTTTTCTAGAAAATAGCATTTCCGGAAAATATTTATTTTCCAGAAAATATTTTACGTGAACCAAACGGACCCTAAAACGCGGCTATAGGTTTTTCTAAGAACAAAAAAAAAAAAAAAAAAAAAAAAAAAAAAAAAAA
>NW_027069797.1:383150-439799 GCF_002906115.3 Quercus suber | reverse complement strand
CACACTATTTCTCATAGGGTTGTTACCTCCTGAATCACTTCATAATGATGACGGAATTTGGAATCCATATTTTTGTACCTGAAATTGAGCAAAACAGCAGTAGAAACACATTGAGAAGGAAAGAACCTCAAATAGTTACTAGGTGCAAATAATTATGGGGGGAAACAAAAATAGTAAAGACAACCTTTGCCAGAACTCCTTATATGTAGAGACAAGGAACCTTCGTTGTCCAGAAAAGTGATCTTGATAACTAAAAACCCGAACCTGCATGTGCCCTTTGGCAAACTTCATTGCTTCATCCTGCCTAGGAAATGTAGCCCATATTTCCTTCCTTAAAAACAAAGGACCAGGGTCAAGTCATAGGGTAAGAAACTAAAAATTATAGTATAAGAAAGGCACCAATTGAAGGGAAGAATAGGATAGCACAAATACCTCGAGCTCTATTTATTTTGTTCACTCAGATCAACACGTATTTGATGTAATAACAGCAACAAACTGGATGGTCTCTTTGGGGGCACACCATTTGAAGACCCATAAAATACAATAGGAGAGAACTGATTCCCAGGATTCTTTTTGTTGGCTTTAAGTTTAACTGTTGCTGTATCAAACTAAAGCAATAAAAAAAATATATATATATATATATATATATAATTTAGTGATCCGAGCAGTAGAACAAACATCAGAGCATTAGTTTTCAACAAACCAGTACAAAAGGACAGCACTTTCAGCATTCACCATTAAAGCATGAAATGAAAGCAATGCATAGTATATACTTTCTCAATGGAGAGTTGCACATCTTTTGCTTTTTTTGGTCTTTGTCCAGCTGATCCCGAAGATGGAATGTCAGGAGATGTAGAGACCTCTTGGGTTGAACTCCCAAGCTTCAATTTGTTCTTTCTTCTTTTTCTTTCTCTAAAAGCAGATTCTGAAACAGAAGTACCAACAAATTTCTCACAATCATTAGAACGAGTCACCCAAGGAAATAATTGTCATGAAATTGCAGAAACTGAAATCCCTGAGGGCCCATTTGGATTGAAAGGGGGTGGAGGAGAGTAGAGTAAAGTTGGCCAGAAATAGGCTAATTTCTGGCCAACTCTACTCTGCTCCCCTCCACCCCCACTTCCTTTCCCTTAATCCGAACGGACCATATGGAAATTGAATTTTAGACAAAATTGTAAAGTTCGAACAGCAGCATGCATTAAGATGACACAGCCGTGAAAATTCCAAAAGGTGCAAGGACTGGACACAAAATTCGAGTGCTTCTGGTAACTACAACCCTCTTTCATTCCCAACTTATATATATCAAATTACCAATACATATCAACCACTTCAAGTCAGTATATAAATGTCATTTGAGAGAGCACACACACATATAACTGCCCAATTGACACCAACATAGAGAAATCCAAAATAATGAAATTTATCTCCGCTAAGTAAAATCAATGTCCTCCAACCCTAAACGTTAGAAACATACTAATTGCCCCAAACCCTAGCATTGAAGCCACAGTGTGACTCAGAAATTACAATCATTCTTGAAATCAGATAATTAAGATCCTTGTAACTTGTAAGTAATGAATGATATACACTCAATTTTGTAAGACAAATATAGATCAAACCCCTAATCTAGCATTGCAAGTGAACAGAGCGAATGAAAACAACAAATAAAACTAACTTAACGCACTGTTTGGTTGGCGAGAAAGTGTAGGAAAACGACAAATGTGTAAATTTGTTATGTTTTCTCAGACGCGAGAGAGAGAGAGAGAGAGAGAGAGAGAGAGCTTACGGGGAGGAGAGGCGCCGCATTTAAAGCACTCGAACAATAGATCAACGTCGTCCATGCTCTTAGCTGATATTTTCTCTTTTTCCCCAATGAGTGCTTTTTGCCTTATTTCAGAAAGAGGGAATTTTTACTTTATGGACTCAAAAAAAGAAAAAAAAAACCTCATCCCACGCGGCATGTGATAAGGCTAGTTTAGGTTTAATATTGTAAGATGAAGTTACCATTTTTTTATTCTTCTTAAAAGAAAGTTACAATACATTTTTTTTTTTTTAATTATGGAAAGAAATCGCTGTAGATTTGAATAGCTTGAATTTTTAAATATTGCCTTTTCCATTAATCTAAACTCTAAGGAAAAAAAAAAAAGAAGCTGAATTCGTTTTAAAGAAATTTCTTAACTTTTATGTGTGTGTGTATATATATATATATGAAAAATTCTTGATTTAAATTGTAAGTCTGAACATGAAAAATTAAAAATGTACTCCTTACCCATTTTGTGTGTGCAAAATGTAAATTTATATCGTTAGTTCCAATGAAAATTAAAAAAAAATTTCTTTTTTTTTTTGATAGGAACTCAATTTAAGACTTAAGAACGAAGCACATAGCACCGACAAATGTGAAGGCTCTCTCTGTATGTCAGTATCACCGACCCACCGGATTGGCTAATATTTAAAAGCCCATCTGAAGATCAATTGAAATTAGAATTCAGCCTCTCTCATCAGTCTTCACTTATCACCAAATCTACCAATTCATTCAAATCAATATAAAGATGGGAAGATCTGATCTACCTCAGGAAATGGTGGAGGACATCCTTTCAAGGCTTCCAGCGAAATCTTTAAAGCGATTCAGTTGCGTAAACAAGTCATGGTCTACCCTTTTCCAAAACCCATGTTTTATTGCCAAACACCAGCATTTGTCTCAAAAGAATTGGAGTATTTTCGTGTCTGGCGCAGACCGTGAGGCCAATAAGCCTGTGCTGTTCTTGCATCCTAATTTTGATGATGTTGCTGCTGATGATGATTTTGATTCTAGAGGAATCATTCTGGAATCGCCGTTTTTAGAAGAGGCAAAGAAATACAAGGAATTCGTGGGATCTTGTATCAACGGCATAATTTGTCTGAAATATTATGTTGAACATAATAAGATCCATGACTTCGCCTTATGGAATCCGGCAATCAGAGAATTCAAGGTGCTTCCATCACTTCCTATCCACTTTCCATCTAATGTTGACTACGAAGACGTTGGTTCTGCATTTGGTTACGATTCCAATTCTAATGACTTCAAGGTAATTACAATTCTCTCCTATTGGAACGATCCTGGCTACTATGTCACATATAACTGGGACCCTAACGTGATTATGCATACACAAGTTGAGGTTTACACCCTAAGTACTAATTCTTGGAGGCAAGTCGACTGTGACCCCGTTTCTCATATCAATTTTCCTGGTCGATTTCGTGAAATATACTTGAATGGAGTTTATCATTGGTCTGGTATGGCCCCTGGTATTGCCAAGGATTACTTCGTCATTGTATCCTTTGACATGAGAAATGAGGTGTTTGGAATTTTAAGCATGCCGAATTTGGGCGATATTTTGGATCCTGCATATGTTTGGGAGGCTTTAGCTGTCCTAGGCAATTGTGTTGCTTTGGTTGTTTTCGATTATCGACCGACAGATAAAATCTTTCATATTTGGGTGATGCGTGAATATGGCATTAAGGAGTCTTGGACCAAACAATACGTTATCGGACCTTTTTCAGGAATTCCGCACATAGCCGGTTCCGAGCTACAGATTCTTCTTTTGGGTGACAAGATTCTTATGGTGGAGAACAATGGAGAAGTAATCTTGTATAACTTGAGTGCTCAAAAAATTAAGAATCTTCGAGTTAGAGGGCTTCCAAGCTTGTTTAGAGCTTCACAGATTATGGTTTATGAGGAGAGTCTAGTTTCAATTATGGGTTGAAATGTCGATTATATCGAATTTGTCATGCCTTAGATCCCTAATTATTTGTATAAAATAGGGAAAGGCATACGCATCTTTCAATAAGTAATACATCTTGTCAGTGCTCAGAATGTTTCAATGAGTAATACACCTTGTCAGTGTTCCTTAGAAAGATGACATCTTGTAAGGATTATCTTTAAAATCTTTAAAATTTCAATTCTTTCTTCCATGTTCAGTCTCTAGAATATGTTGATGGAAAGCTAAATTATGTGAATGACTTTCTTTGTTGTCTGTAATTCATATTGTAAAAATCCATTCTAGTTGAGATAGATTGTCCTGGATAAAGATTGGGGTATTGTCACTATTACCACTACTATTGCTAAGGCCATTTTAATCAAAAGAATTTCAACAGTATACCTTAATTGAATAACAATATTCTCCTCTGCAGTGCCTTAAATACAGAATGTTTTGGTTTGTGGCCGCTTATACCCTAAAAACTAAAAAAGAAAAAGAAAAATAGTTTATTGATTGGGAGACATATTTTCATGTGAACAAGTTGGCTTAAATTATCAATGTCTTTCATCACATGCAGCCCAACTGCGTGTCCTTCCTAAGTGGACCCGTTTGATCAGAACTACAACAAAGGAATCAGTCCTTAAGCAAAGTACTACACGTAGCAATGGAAAAAGGAGTCTTGAGCAAGCTGAATTCTTCTCAGAACTACCTGGGAAACGTGTGCAGGTTTCAAAAATGGAAGACGGTAAACCGGTGGGTTTGGCAGAGGCTGAAAATCAGCCCTGCCATGCACAATGAATTGCTTAACTTGGAACTGTCGTGGGCTTGGGAACCTACGTACAGGGAAAGAGCTTGTAGAAATTGTACAGGCAAAAGATCCCTCTGTCGTGTTTATAGCCGAAACATGGACAGATGAAGCAAGGCTAGATTGAGTACAACAAGAAATTGAGTTTGAAAATAAATGGGTGGTGCCGAGCAATAATAGGGGAGGTGGATTGGTTCTATTCTGGAAAGCATCAGTCAACCTCACAGTGAAGGGGTCATCAAAATATTATATTGATTCTTACGTTGATAAAAACACCAAGAATGCTTGGCGTTTTACAGGGTTTTATGGTGAACTAGAAACGACAAAAAGATGGGAAGCATGGAATGATCTCCACAGCCTCAATAATTATTCTGAGATCCCTTGGATATGTGCAGGGGATTTTAACGAGGTGACAAAACAGTGTGAAAAATTGGGTGGGGCTCTCCGGAACCATAATCAGATGCAGCAATTTCGGGAAGTAATTGATGAGTGGGGATTCATGGATATGGGCTTCATTGGCCCTCGTTTCACATGGGCTAGGCATTTTCAGGATGGAAGGTCAATTTGGGAGAGATTGGATAAAGGCTTGGCAACAAATTCTTTTTTCCTGAAATTTCCTGATACACGTATTCACTACCTAAGGTGTTTTTCATCGGACCACTCACCCCTTCTAATTAACCTTTCGGGGTTGGATCAGCCATCGGTAAAAAAATGTTTCGTTTTGAGGAAATGTGGCTATCAGATTACCAGTATGGTGAGATGGTGGAAGCGACATGGAGATTTGGTGATGTTGGTCAATCAGGTGGCTCTCTAGGCACTTCAGTTCTCAAGAAGGTTGACAAATGTGGCAAAGAGTTAGAATGGTGGGACCGGAACTGTTTTGGGAATGTGAGAAGAGAACTGGAAAAGAATAAATCATTGCTTGTCCAAGCTGAATTGGTAGCACAACGAAGTGGGAATAATCAGAGGGTATGGGAACTTAAAGCCAAAATGGATACTCTTAAGGAGAGGGAGGCACGTATGTGGAGGCAGTGCTCAAGAATTTTGTGGGCTAGCAAAGGAGATTGCAACTCCAAATTTTTTCACAGCCAAGCCACCAAACGATTCAGGAAAAACACAATAAGGGGAATTAAAGATGAGACCGATCAGCTGCATACGGATCTTGATGGGATTGCATCAATTTTAAATAAATTCTACCAAGAATTATTTGAAAAATCAAATCCGACCCATGCAGATGAGGTGTTATCCTATGTGCTGCCATGTATTACTGATGAAATGAACCAAGATTCAGTTGCTGATTTTGAGGAATGGGAAGTGGTTGCTGCACTCAATGAGATGGCCCTTCTAAAAGCACCTGGACCAGACGGTGCGCCTCCTTTGTTCTACCAACATTTCTGGAAGGTTGTTGATAAGGATGTTACACAAGATGTCCTTTTGTGGTTAAACACAGGTATTCTTCTCGAACCTGTTAATCATACTTTCCTTACTCTTATCCCCAAAAAATCTAACCTTGAATATGTCCATGATTTCCGGCCAATAAGTCTTTGTAATGTAATATATAAGATTTTTTTCCAAAATACTAGCAAATAGGCTAAGAAAAGTGCTACCAAATATTATTCTGAACACCAATCAACTTTTGTTAAGGATCGCTTGATTTCGGATAATATTTTGGTTGTGTTTGAAACTTTGCATTGTATGAAGCATTACAAATCAGGGAAAACAGGTTATATGACACTCAAATTGGATATGAGCAAGACATACGACAGGGTGGAGTGGTCCTTTTTGGAGGATCTGATGCGGAAGATGGGATTTACAAAAAGGTGGATCAGCCGTATCATGTTATGTGTTACAACGGTCACTTATTCAATATTGGTGAATGGAGAACCGAAGGGCTTAATTCACCCAAGCAGATGCATCAGACAAGGAGATCCATTATCCCCTTTCCTTTTCCTTTTATGCACAGAAAGGCTACATGGGCTTATAAGGAGAGAGGCAACGGAAGGAAGGATTAAGGGGTTCTCTTTGTGCAGGAGAGGACCAAAACTAACCCACTTATTTTTTGCAGATGATAGCCTCTTGTTCTGTAGAGCAACATCAAATGAGTGCAACGTGATCCTTGATTTATTGGGTTCCTATGAAAGGGTGTAGGGACAGAAGATAAATAAAAGCAAGACAACACTATTCTTTAGCAAATCCACTCCGGATGACACTAAAGAAATTATCAGAGGCCTATTGGGGGTGCAGGAAATTCAGCATTATGAGAAGTATTTGGGCCTTCCTTCGTTGATGGGGAGAGGGAAAAAAACTAGCTTTAACTACATTAAGGAGAAGGTGTGGAAGAAGTTGCAAGGGTGGGAAGGAAAATTACTATCACAAGCAGGGCAAAAGGTGTTGATAAAATCAGTAATTCAAGCCATCCCTTCATTTGCTATGGGTTGTTTTAAAATACCGATAGGACTATGTAATAAAATTGAAGTGATGATTAGAAAGTTTTGGTGGGGTGAAAGAGGAAATAGGCGGAAAAATCATTGGCTAAAATGGGATGAATTGACAAAATCAAAAATGGTGGGGGGAATGGGATTTAGAGATTTGACAATGTACAATGATTCACTTTTGACAAAATAGGCATGGCGTTTGTTGATAGATAAAGATTCCTTGTTTTACAGAATTTTCAAAGCAAGGTTTTTCCCTCATTGCACCATCATGGAGGCAGAGGATTCGAGATCAAGCTCTTATGCATGGAAGAGTATCCTCCATGGAAGAGATGTTATTCTTAGGGGGGCAAAATGTTGCATTGGGAATGGGAAAACAGTCCAGATTTACAAACACAGGTGGTTGCCTCAAAAGAACCATGGTTTGGTTTTGTCTCCAGTGGTGGACTCAATGGAGGAGGCTACAGTGGATGTTTTGATTGACTCAGACACAAGACAGTGGAATAATTCCATGTTGGAAGGACTCTTCGCCCCACAGGAAGCTGAAATTATCAAAAAAATTCCCCTTGCACGAACTGAAACGGAAGACAGCCTCTACTGGCCCTTATCCCATGATGGTAGGTACTCTTGCAAGTCAGGTTACCGCTTTCTAAAGGAAGAAGCAGAACCAGCTCTTGAAAGGACTCAGGTGGCCATTGAAACCCAGCTGGGGAAGAAGTTATGGATGCTGGACGTCCCAAACAAAGTCAAGAACCACGTATGGAGAGCATGCCGTGATTCATTGCCTACAAAACAAAACCTGATGCAGCGCACTATTATCACAAACCCCCTGTGTGATCGGTGCAACCAGTTCCCTGAGACAATATTACATGCAGTGTGGGCGTGTCCCAAGCTAGATGCGGTCTGGACAGATTCGGTTCAATGGGGTTTTCGCCGTAACAGGAGGTTTTTGGATTTCAAAGAACTGCTCTCTTGGGTGATACAATAACAGAGGAATGCCGAGCTATTCGCAATGACGGTGTGGTCGGTTTGGACTCAGAGGAACCAAGCTCGACTCAACAAGCCACATAGCACGCTGTCTCAGATTGCGCCCTCGGCAAAAGCAAGACTGGACGAGTTCAGTGCAGCCCAGCCCGTTGCAAGCCCCTCTCAGCGCAGCCCACGTGCTTCCTGGCAGCCCCCTCCCAGTGATTTGTACAAAATCAACTATGATGCAGCCACTTTCCAGCACGAAGGCAAATCTGGGATAGGAGTTATAATCCGAGACTCACACGGTGCAGCCATTGCTTCTCTGTCGCAGCTGGTTCCTTGCACTTATCAAGCAGCTGACATGGAGGCTATTGCTGCCAACAGAGTGCTGGAGTTTGCAAGGGAAATTGGAATTAATGAAGCTATTTTGGAAGGGGACTCTAGCCTTGTCCATCTAGCACTAAAAAGGGGTGAACATTCTTTATCTCCGTTTGGGTTGTTGGTGGAGGATATTAAACTTTCTTCAGCTAGTTTTAGTAAATTACTCTACTCTCATACAAAGAGAGAAGTCAACAAGGTAGCTCATGGATTAGCTAGACATGCAATTCATGTTTTAGATTATGTAGTGTGAATGGAGTCCGTTCCTCCACTTTCTTATGCTGTATTTCAGGCTGATTTAGCCAATATTGTTCAATAAAAGTCCTAGCAAGCCGGATTCTCAAAAAAAATAAAAAAATAAAAAAATTATCAATGTCTTCATGGTTTACTTATAAAAATACTAACAAGTGAGCATATGGAGATTAAAATAAAATTATTTAAGCACGTATAAAGGACATAAATAGGGATGCGTTTTATCTGTCAACTGTGAAATAGTAATTTCTGTAACATGAATGCATCATGACATGACAATACATATGTTTTATGCACCTCTCTGTGCTTGTTAAAAATTCAAATTTTATTTTCAATAAAATTATTATTTTGTTACTCCTCCACAGACTGTTGTTGAGGTAGAAGACTTCGTGAAAGCTCAACCTGATGCTATTGCACACTCAGCAGCCAAAATTATATCTCGTCTAAAAGCTGGTGGAGAAAAGACCTCAAATCTCTTTGTTGGAGATGTAAGGGTATTCAAGTGGAGGTAACTTATAAAAAAATTTGTAATTTGAGTTCCTGGGACATTTATATGTGGCCAAATGATCTGTGCAAGTACGTGATGTGCAACTGGTCCATTTTTTAAGCACTTCAAAACACAATGGTATCCAAAATGTTGATGAGGTATGATAGGGAAAGGCCAATTGAATAGTTGGTTCACATTATTGAATCTGTTCATGATCATATGAGTGAGAGAAACAATAGTACCATGTGTGAAAAATCCTTTCTCCAGCCGCCTTTGACGCATATTTCATGTATGCTGCGATCTTATGTGTATGTGTTGAGGTTTTTTAGACGCTGCTGTAGATAATTACTCCTCATTGCAATCATTACAGGAGGCAGCACTTATTGGTGTAGATTCCCTTGGGTTTGACTTAAAGGTTTGTTCAGGAACACAAGTACAAACATTGCGATTTGCATTTCATACACGGGTATGGCAGTTATCCTTCAGCTAGAAGTTAATTCTTATATATGAAT
Source organism: Quercus suber (assembly GCF_002906115.3). Taxonomy (NCBI): domain Eukaryota; kingdom Viridiplantae; phylum Streptophyta; class Magnoliopsida; order Fagales; family Fagaceae; genus Quercus; species Quercus suber. Next base: position 430,233 of record NW_027069797.1, on the reverse strand, counting down.
GTGTGTGTGTATTTATGAATGTACATATCTGCGTATATGCATTTTTTTATTCATGCTATGCCTTTTCACCTCCAACCACCACCTTATCCTTGTCATTGAGGGCTTTTTGATAGAGTTCACTGAATCACAGTTTGAGTTCTTGAAATTTGCTTATATATAAAAAATTAAATAAATAAATTCTTGAAATTTCAGCCAGAATATAGTGTGCACTACCTTGTTCAATTGATCCCAAAGATATTTCAGAAGTATTCAATCAAGATGCATTGTAGTGTTCTTCTAAAGTAGTCGACGGTCCTTGAAATAATTGGTATCTTCTCCTTTTTTATGGAAAAGGAGGTAAAATGTTCAATCACTTAGTAGCGCGCTAGTTGTATTTAGCTATTAGTAAGTTAAAGGTATTCTTTCTTGTATTTTGTGAGTTAACTAGTTTAGGTGGAATGCAACAATAACCGGTCAAAATTCACACCCTTAGGATTGCTCTCATGTCTAACAACAATCCATGTCATATTCTTGCACTGTTGCCTCTGTCTATACATGGTCATATCTTTTTGGTTTAGTTGCGAATTCCTCCTATATATATATATATATTTCTATCTTTCTTTCTTTCTTTTATCCTTTTTTTTTTTTTTGAACTATCTTTGATGTACAAACATATCCTTGTTAGAAAGTAATCTTCTATTGCCAATAAGCCTTTGCCTTAACCAACTTATCTTTGCAGGCCCCTTCAGAGTACAGTGCTGAGAGACAGCTTAATGATCTACTATTCCCTAGGATCCACCACAAGCCACAAATGATGAAACAAACACCAAAATGAGTGCTAATATTGACAAATAGCATATTCCAGTTTAATTCTGGATGGTTGTTGTACTCTCTTGGTCAAGATTTTAATGGAGAAGGGTGACAGAAAAAGAAAAAATCCATAGACAGTCACCAGCTTATGTAATTGTTATTTGCAACTAACGTTATAGAAATTCAATTTTTTATTTTTTATTTTTATCAAGCCTCTCTACTGTTACTCATCCATGCTCTATTACCGGGGCTATTCAGTTTCTATGGGAGCATTATTGTTTGCTTTCTCATGAGCTTTCCTAATTTCTGTCATGTGTACTATTCTATCATAACGCCCATCACATCAGTATTTTTCTTTCACCAATTGCAATTTGTCTCGCTAGAAAAAATTAGCCAAACATTATCCCAAGTTCAGAAATGTTGGATTTTGAAACTTACGGTTTGGGATAATCAGTAATTTATCAAAAGCTTCTTTGTTTGAAACCCTCTTCTCACTATTAATATAGCCAAGTAATAATGAAGAGAGTTTGCAGATTGTAATATTGTTGAACAACTTATTTGAGTTGAACTTACAACAGTGTGATAGAACCATTCAGGAATCAAATGATAAAATAATATGACTTCATTAATATTCTGTCTTTTACTATAAGAACAGAATGAATGATCACCAAAGCATAATTTCAACCAAAATTTGCAAATGTCTCTCTAAAAGGTGCAAAATCGTGTATTAACTGTATTGTAGTTTAGCATACCTTTGTCTAAGAGGATTAGTTTACATGACTAAGTAGGGCATGGATTAATATCACAAAGACTTGTGCAAATGGCATAACATAGGCATAGAAATTAGACAGAATAGAAATGTTTAAATTATTAAAAAAACAAAATGCGAGAAAGACACATAGAAATGTTACAATTAACAAAATCAAAATGTGCGAGAAAGAAAACAAATTGCAAGTTACTGCTTTCCAATGTAAGTTTCATAAACCAACTGTGCTGCAAGAATGTCAACGATTGCAGAACCAACAGACTTAAATACTGTTATCTCTTCTGAACTTCTTCTGCCCACCTTTTCTCCTTTGATCAACTCTACCAAATTTCCTCCAATATCTCCCTTTTCGATTACCCTTCTCTCAAAAGCACCCACCAATTCTCCAGCCTCAACCAATGCAGCCTCATTATCCACAAACACTCTTCCTCTCCTTATTGCTTCGTCGTCACACTCCATCATCGAGTGCTTGAAGGATCCAACCAAATCCAAATGAGCCCCTGCCTTCAACCTCTCGCCCTTCACAACTGGTGTTTCCGAATTCGTTGCACAGCTCACAATATCTCCCAATCCAACAATTTCCTCCAAACACTCGTTACTCTCAAAACACACCCCATCAAACCCAGCATTTTCACTCATTTCCTCGGCCAATTTTCTTGCCTTTTCAATTGTTCTGTTCCAAATGATCACCCTTCTCAAACTGGGTCTAGCCGAAAGATGTGCTTTGATCAAATGGGGTGCCATAGCACCAGCACCAATCATCACGAGCGTTTCACTGTCATTTCTAGCCAAAATCTTCGAGGCTAAGCCAGAGACACACGAGGTTCTATAAAGGGTCAACACAGTGCCATCCATGGAAGCCAAAGTTTGGCCAGTTACAGAGCTGAAGAGCACGTAACTTGCGTGCACTCCCGGCAAGTTCAGCGTGGAGTTTTGAGGGAAATAGGTGACGAGCTTCACACCTACGTAGGGGAGACAAGGGGATGAGGACCAAGAAGGCATGAGAAGGAGAGAGGAGGATTGTGAAACGGAGTAGCTTTGGCGAATTGGGGTTTGGAGGGTCGACGAGGCTGCAGGGAGAGATGATTGCAAGTGATCTATCAGAGTTTGGTGAGAGAGGATGGCGTGCAAAGACTCAGTGGAGATGAAGATGGGAATGGTGTTCGTGTTATTGGGATTTGTATCGTTTTTGTTGGGATTTTCATTGTTAAGTGGATTGGGTATGGAAGCCATTGATGAGAGCTGGGAAGGTTTTGGTTTGGGTGAGAGAGGAGGAACTTAATGAGGGAGACGAAGACGAAGACTAGGCTGTCTGTATTGTCATGTACAGAGGAGGGTATAAAAATATGAATTATATTTTAGACTTTAAGACTTTATATTTTAGAATTGGTTTGTTCTCAAAAAATAAAAACAGAGACTTTAGAATTGGTTTCAAATTAAACTTATATTTTTAGAAGTTTCAAATTAAACCCACATCTTTAAATACAATTCAATTCAAATAATAAATTCATTACATATGAAGTTGTTAATGGAATAATGAAGTCATGGACTCATGGTAAATGGGAATATGGTTTGAATTAAACATTTCTAAAACTTAGCAACCAAAAAAAAAAAAAGAATTAAACATTTCTAAGAGTATTAGAAGGCTTTAGGACCACATCAGAGATTCCAACAAGTTTAATTCTTAGAAGGGTTTAGGTTGAGTGGCCCAATTTATTTGTGTTGGGGGTTAGGAATATCCAATAACGAGAGGTCCCAAAGGTGGTGTTGCAGCTTCTAAAGGAGAGGACCATGAATCCTAGACTACTTCCCTTATAACTCTCCTTTGATCAAAGTGATTCAGTGAACATGAACTTTCTTAGCAAAAGCCAAGCAAGATTTCATTCTTCTCGAGATCTATTTCTCCTTACCACTTTCGTGACACTCTCCCCTATTTTTCCCAACCCTCTAACCATTGATCTTTATTTATAGACTTTCCTTAGTGGGGTTGTCACGATGAAAGGGTGGTTTCCCATGTTGATAGGTCCCTCAATAATATATTCCTGACTAGATGGGACCTACTATTCGTGACTAAAATGACTCTCTTGGAACTTGTACCAAGTGCCAATAATTGCTCGGCAAGCAAATTTTCTCAAGGTATTATCCCTTGACCTCAATATAGTAGAAGCTATTTCGTTAAGGCCGGGAGCTCGAACCAAGCCCATCTAGGGAGTGGGCTAGGTGCTTGGTTAGTAAGCAACGCAAGATGGGCCCATTTAGGATTCGTGTCATAAGCACGATGCAGGCCGAATAGCCGTGGACCATACAACATCTATTGATTAATTATCAAATTATATCCCAAAATTTTAAAACAAGATCTTGTTTAAACCTATATCCTTAAGCTTATCCAAAAGAAGAAAGATTGTAGTAAAAGCTAAAAGACATGTATTTCCCAAGGGAAAAAATAAATAAATAAACAATGTATTTAATATGGAACCTAATATAAGAATGGGGCCTCTTAGCCATTTTAGGACTTGAGCATGGACTTTGATTAGCTGAGTGCGATCTAACTTTGCTGGAGAATTGTCATTATCATCTGCATAACTAACCTTCTAACTTGTGGCATCAAATCAAAGACTCCATTCGACTTGAGCTTCCCTTCTTATGTATTAACGTTGCTGCAATCTGAACTAAAAGTATAAGAATGTTAGTTAAGCAAATGTTTAAAGATACCATTTTGCTCTCATAGCCAGTTGTAAAAATTTTTATTTAAAAAAAATGTCTTCCAAATATACATATATATACAATCATTTCGCAAGAACCAATATAATTTCCAAATATTGACAATGTAAGTGGATTACATTTTTGCTTTTCCCCATAACAATCAGATTCCAAGAGAAATGATCTACAAACCTATTCTTCCATGCAAGATCACCAGATAGTAGAATACCAACGTGGCTTGCAGTTTAAGTGGTAATGCAGCACTTGTTCTAGTTGAGTTGCCAGAAGTCGCTAAAATCTTTTGTTCAAGAGAGAATGCATCTGCATTGGTATACATGGCCAGAATGTTTATCAACCAACTGCCCTAACCTGCACAGTTGAAATGGTTCAATTCGGCCTGGGATGCAGTACTTTCTACAGCTACCCACCATTCCTCATCTTCATCATTAATTCTCTCCTCCTGGCAAGAAGAAAAATTGATAAGGTTACAAGAGAAAAAAGTGAAGATTGCATGGGTTCAATAGTTCAAATTCTTGCAAGCTTGAAGATGCATTATGCTTTGTGTCAGTTGTATTTCTCACAATTTCAAGGTCCCACCATCCAAGAGCATTTACTATTCAATGGTCTGGTTATTGGATGAGAAAAATATGCACTTCAAACCACAAATTCAAAAAACACTGCATTGATCCTGTTGAATGGGGATATGCACGATGCACCAATAATTTTGCCTTGAATAAACCATTTGTTTCTCAAAACATGCGCATCCAGCCCATACAAATAGCTGCACTCACTATTAACTAAATTTAAAACATGAAGCTCCTAGTTTTTGGTAAGGGGAAGACAGGAAGGAGTGGGAATGGGAGTTATTTCCTTGAACTTCTAACACTAAGCACATTTTTTACTTCATCATTTTCATTTATCTCATGCTTAAATGGTTTGACCTTTTTCCTTTTTCTTTTTCTTTTTTTTTTGCTAAGTAACACAATCACTTGTGATCATGCATTTTGAACACATGACTACACTCTCCATCCTATTCTTATGGGAAGAGCAAGTGTCAGTTTAATCAAAACTCATTAACATACTACAGGCATAGCAATGGGTGGGGTCAGAGGTTCTACTACTGCAGTAAACCAAAAAAGAAAAACACACATTCTATAGCTGTTTGATGGCAGTAGGAAAGTGCAACAAATCTAATATGTATAAGCATCATAAATATACTAACCATGTTGCTAAGCTCTACTGTATTTTTCTTATTTTCAATATCATCTGCAACTCTTATGGCTTCAACCCACCAAGAATCTTTACTGCAGTTGTCTGTAATGTTTTCATCATTGTAAAGCAAAGCATGTTCCTCATCACTATCAACAAATTGATGGTTGAGGTTATTAACTCTTGACACACCATGATTAATTGTCTGATCAGAATCAAAGAAAACCAAAGGATCAGGAATGACATCGATCGGGATTGGTCTTAAGGGAGATCGGTAACCTGAAGCCATCAATACCCTTTGTTAAATGATCAATCATGCATTAAGAGGATATTGAAGTTGATAAATTTTAAGGAAAATACTCTTATGCACCTCTGCAGTCAGGATCATAACATTTCTGATAATAAACAGCCCTTCTTAAGTCAACAATGTACATCACTGAACCAATAAAACATTGATGCACATTAGTATCTATGCCTCAAACATTAGCTATAAGATTGAAAAACATGGAACAATATTTGTTTACTGCAAAAATAAATAAATAAAAATTCAAGTATTTTAGTGGCTAGAGTCGTATATCCGTGGCTTACTCCCCTGGGGTGGGTCCAAAGGGCCTTGCCTTGGTGAGGTTCCACGTCATAAAATAAATAAATAAATAAAAATAAAGGTATTCTTCTTGCAAGAAGATAATAAGTATGACCAAAAGAGCAAGAGCTTTGATGGGATGTGGATCCAAGTCAAGTACGGATATAAAAAGGGCTCTTCAAAACAAAGTGATATAAATAGGCCAAGAATCAATTGAGAAGAAAGGACAAAGAGTAAGGACAGTTTAATGATAGGTAGCAGATGCAGAAATTAAAATATATAAAAAAAAAAATTGAAAATTACCATGATTGCTTTTATGCTGTCTACCAATTCGCTCACAGTATCTATTTCTTGACATGCTGTAGACCATCAGTCCATATTCCGAGAACCAAAACCAGCTCCGTATTTTTCCTATAATTACATCACAATATCAACAAGGTGATAAACAAAATATAGAAGGCAGCATTATGTACATACATTGTTTTGTCACTGAGTTGTGAAGGCAAAATACAGGGAAAAAAGAAATTTTAATACATTGATTTTCTTTCAATCAATCAAAGGATAGACCGATCAAAAGCTGAATCAATTTATCCTCATTCTTTGTTCTTTATTTTTAATTTTTGGATAAGAAACCTCATTCCTTAAATGAAGCTGATAATACACAAAACTATAATTAAAATAAAAAATAAAAAAACTACTTGAATGACAGTAACTGCAGGAGTGAGACCATCTAAAAATTCTTAGGATTAAACGCAAAGAATCTTTCTGTTAAAAGGGTGAATTTAGCAGAGATAAGACAGACTGAGTACTATTACTTGTGCAGACAGATATCTCAAGCAAACCAAGTCTAAAAATATATCATATTGAATGAGAATCATCTCAAAGCCATGTATAAACTTATTAAAAAAGTTCCTGACCCAATCAAGCTTTAAGCAAGACAAATAAATTCCGAATATTAAAATAAAAATCAAATGCTTTTACTTCATTGAAACTTGAAAGTATAGTATTAAACCAGCAGTAGCACCTGAGACATTGCCAATGGAAGGCAATGAATTCTACAAATTTGTCTAGAGCTGGAAATGGTGACTTCCCCAGGAAGTATGTTGTTGTAAGATTACTTGTGCAAGCACTCAATGCAAATTCTTGAGGGGCACTGTAATAATTTCCAATATTATGATTCTCCTGCAGAAAGAAGGAATTCCTGTTGTAAAATAGATCTATTTTCAATACAAAATGTTCAAGCAACTACCTACTTCACAGACCAAAGATGGTTTATGCTTCATCTTCACAGTAGATTCAGACATGTAAAACCCATGAATTAAATAAATAAATAAAACAAAATAAAGAAAAACCTTAAAAGCATCATGAGACATATCTAACATTCTAGTGTATTTTGACAATGAAAGATGCAAAGCCCAAAACTACCTCAGTCTCAAAGAGCAGGGTTTTGACACAATCAAACTCCATTTTGCAGACTAAAAGCTTCTCGCAATCAGCATCCATATTGCAGATCAATGATGCCATGAACATCTCTTCCTCACACTGTTCTTTCATGACATAAAAGATTAATTACCACACGCTAACAGTCAATGAATAAGGCATACCAAAAAGCCACTCAAAAGACAGGTATGTTTATTATAATAATGGATATTATTTTAAGGATTCACTTGGTGATACAAGATCCTATACATCAAGTGTTCATCCAAATCTTCCTAGCAATGAAACTTAGCTACAGCACATGATATTTTAAAATTTAAAGGAACAAGCACAGATAAATTTTTGACCAATACCAGTATGAGTGATATAAGTATTAAACTTCTCTTGCTTACTAGTCACAAACAAACCTGAACCTACATAAAATTAATGAAGCCAAGCCATGAAAGAGAAACCTTTTTTTTTCCTTTTTGAGTACCATAAGAGTGCATAATAGCATGGTGCCACAGTTGAGGCTGAAAATATAAAACTAGATGCACTCACATGCAGAGTAACCGAACTTTTTTCTTAGAGAAAAGCTAACGTACATTATTGTTAATGAGAGGAAGCATCTGAATTGCTCCTGCATTGCTTTATATATATATATATATATATATATATAACAATAATAATAAATAATGCAATGGGAGAATAATATTGCTTACTTTGAGATTATACATTCAAAAATTGTTCTTCAGTAAGAAGATATCATACCATGTCCTTACATTTGAATCGCCAAAAAAAAAAAAAAAAAAAAAAAAAAAAAAGAACAATATAAAGAACACCTTGGAATTGTTCCCTCCAAGCTAGATAATTTTACTTGTCTACTCATTTAAATAAAACAATATAGATAAAAAAAAATTAAAAAAAAAAAACTAGTAGGAAAAACTTCAAACAAAGTTGGACACACAACCAATAGTCGAGCAACAAGACTTAAAACAACCCCCCTCTATGTCACCGAAGCACAAACAGCTACATTTGCAACAACACTTCACAAATACAAGCCCAACAGGGCAATCAAACCCCAGGCCTGAAAACTAAATGTAATATAACCACAGCTTTTCAAAAATTTTTTATGCACACGTAAACCTGGCCATGAACATTATTTTCAAGTAATTGCAAACCCATCTAAAATCCTACCAAACAATGAAAACCCATTAGAACACTGGTCATATCTCTCTTAGGCATTTTATCAAACAGTTGTATAGCATACTCAAAACCAGTTTTAATCAAATGCAAATTTCACCATAGCTAGCTCTACGCAATCCACCACAAGTCTTGAAACACTTGGATAAGTGTAAAGGGTAAGCCCAAAAATTAAAACAAACAAAAAAAAATTGCAAAAATTCGCACATGGAGATTGTGATTAGGAAAACAGAGAGTAGGGAAAAAAAAAAAAAAAAGCGTACTAGTGGCAAGGCGATTGCAGGACAAAAACTCCGACACCGGAGAAGGCTGTCACGGCGGTTCAAGATTCTGGTTCCATGGTCTATCGTCTTCCTCTCTCTGAACCTGGCTTTTTCTTTTCCTACCAACTGAGCTGATTCACCTTTGTAATTTTTGTGTGCTTCTCACGTGATTTGAACATTAGTTTTTTAACACCAAAGTAACGGATGTATTAATTTGGCAGGTATGAATAGTTTAAGGAGTAAATTGGCCATTATAAAAGTTGAGGGGGTCTTTTGGCCAGTGGTTGAAAGTTTAGAGAGTATATGAGCATTTTTCCCTAATGATGGATATTATTGTAAGGATTCGCTGGTGATACATGATCCTATACATCAAGTGTTCATCCAAATCTTCATAGCAATGAAACTTAGTAACAGCACATGATATTTTAAAATTTAAAGGAATAAGCACAGATAAATTTTTGACAAATACCAGTATGAGTGATATTAAGTACTAAACTTATCTTGCTTACTAGGCACAAACAAACCTGAACCTACATAAAATCAATGAAGCCAAGCCATCAAAGATAAACCTTTGTTTTCCCTTTTGAGTACCATAGGAGTGCATAATAGCATGGTGCCACAGATGAGCTTGAAAATATAAAACTAGATGCCACTCACATGAACAGTAACCAAACTTTTTTCTTAGAGGAAAGCTAATGTAAAGAGCACCATTGTTAATGAGAGGAAGCATCTGAATAGTTCCTGCATTGCTTTATATATATATATATATATATTAAAAAAAAAAAACAATAATAATAATAAATAATGCAATGAGAGAATAATATTTCTTATTTTGAGATTATACATTCCAAAATTGTTCTTCAGTAAGAAGATATCATACCATGTCCTTACATTTGAATCGCCCCATAGGTAAAAGCACAGAATTCTTCCCTGCCTTTGATGATAGAGCTAAACGAAAGCAACGATTTCTAGAATAGACAGCGGTGTCCACAAAAAGTTGGCTTGATGGTTCAGTGGACGTTGAATCTTTCCTCACAAAAAATTTCTCAAATCTTTCATCACTCTTCCTTGCACTTAGAATCTGAGAGCATATCTGATAATATGTCATCATATAGTGACAAGAAATGATATTTCTACAAAAAGAGAACAAAAGATTCTAGTAACTCAAGCAGATTCTATTCTAGCAGGCTAACAAAAAAGAGGTGGTGGTATTTTGTATCACAGGGATATATAACTCTCCACCCACCCTCCCCTATGTGGGTGGAGCTGGAGTGTTAGGAGCTGGAGTGTTATATAACTCATGATACAAAATAAAAAGTCAAAAAAGAGACTTCATGATAAAGACATCATAACTAAATTATATATTAACTTTATATTTACTAGGTTAATTGGAATTAATAGTTAATATTGGAAGATGCAATAAAAAATTATAATTTTAACAAGAATATATACTTGACTTCATCTTTAATTAGCAACAAAAGCAATGCATCTACTGTTAGATAAAACGTTGATATGCTTCTCATGGAGGCGTACCTTGGCAACAAATGCACCTGCATGTGAGTTGTCCTTGAAAGCAGTCTTTGGTATGCGAATAATTAAATGGCAAGTGAACTTTTCTGAACACAAGTATCTCAACTATCATCTACAAAGTTCACGATAAATTAAATGCAATACAGAATACTTTACATCTTATAAATAATCAAAAACCCATATGAGACAAATTGACCATACAACTATAACTTCTCCTTGGAAAATTGCTCTCTCTCTCTCTCTCTCTCTCTCTCTCTCACACCCACACACACACACAAACACACATGCACAGGGCAAAGAATGGACTAGACACCCAGTGGCCCAAGCCATTCAGTTTTTGCTTAATATATGCTAACTCCAAAAACATATGGACGTGTTTGTTTGGTTCTTCAACAACTTAAAACTTGCTGCAGCAAACAAATTAATAATTATAACAGAAGAGGAAGAAATCACAGGCTGAATACTACCAATTTTTAAAACCCTAGATGCGGGGAAAAAGAAAATGTTGTTTTTAACACCCTAGATGTAAGGGAAAAGAAACGTTGTTTTTACATCATGGGTAACCACTAGGATCTACACCTGCAACTTATTCAGAAGTTTAATGTCAATTTCAAGTCTCTTCCATGGTTGATACTGGTTCAATAAAGGAAACACGCTCTATGACTTTCAAGATAGAAATGCATCCAGCTTATAAAGAGCATTGATGTTCAACAGCAAAATTTCCTCACATAAACAAATCATTTAAAAAAAAAAACAACTGTGACTGTTGTTCAGAAAAAGGAAAACAATATTAGCACTCACAAACTATTCTTGCAAAACATATGGCATATATTGGCATTGTCAAGGACAATAATTAAACAACAAAGCAAAATTTTGTCAAAATTTATATTCTACCATATATTTATTAATTAAATGAGTCCAATTAGACCAAAAATATTGTTCTCATCATATCCCAATTATAACGAAAACAAATAATTCAGAACTCATCCCAAATTTATATCTCAATTCAGAATGAGAGCTTGATTTAGACTTGCTGGATACAACTCATCATGCAAAGAAATGACGAAGAAGAAAGGATAACTAGTTTGTGAGCAATTCAGAAATTTTATCAATCAAAATTAACCAGATTAAATCGTACATTATAATGTTGCTGACTAAATTTCATAATCTACATCAATGAAGGACATCACACAAAGACAATTAGGGACTTTAGCATGTGCTAGACTAACATAACTTCAGTGGAGGAATTGAGCTCTACTATCCATTCCAGGTTTCCTTGAATGGAGTATTTATCAAGTAAGGCTTCAAAAATGACTGATATCAGGAGATCAACCATTTCACCTCCGTTCTTTTCTGCATTCACTCTCTTACTGAACTCTAAATCAAAGTAAAGGTGGCATGGTAAACCCTGGAAGAAGAATAGTTACAAACTTTTGGACGTGACAGAAAATTTACTCACAAATTCTCACACTTATTTTTTTTATAAGTCTCACACTATTTCTCATAGGGTTGTTACCTCCTGAATCACTTCATAATGATGATGGAATTTGGAATCCATATTTTTGTACCTGAAATTGAGCAAAACAGCAGTAGAAACACATTGAGAAGGAAAGAACCTCAAATAGTTACTAGGTGCAAATAATTATGGGGGGGGACAAAAATAGTAAAGACAACCTTTGCCAGAACTCCTTATATGTAGAGACAAGGAACCTTCGTTGTCCAGAAAAGTGATCTTGATAACTAAAAACCCGAACCTGCATGTGCCCTTTGGCAAACTTCATTGCTTCATCCTGCCTAGGAAATGTAGCCATATTTCCTTCCTTAAAAACAAAGGACCAGGGTCAAGTCATAGGGTAAGAAACTAAAAATTATAGTATAAGAAAGGCACCAATTGAAGGGAAGAATAGGATTGCACAAATACCTCGTGCTCAATTTATTTTGTTCACTCAGATCAACACGTATTTGATGTAATAATTGCAACAAACTGGATGGTCTCTTTGGGGGCACACCATTTGGAGACCCATAGAATACAATAGGAGAGAACTGCTTCCCAGGATTATTTTTGTTGGTTTTAACTGTTGCTGTATCAAACTGAAGCAATAAACAAATAAATATATAATTTAGTGATCTGAGCAGTAGAACAAACATCAGAGCATTTGTTTTCAACAAACCAGTACAAAAGGACTGCACTTTCAGAATTCACCATTAAAGCATGAAATGAAAGCAATGCATAGTACATACTTTCTCAATGGAGAGCTGTACATCTTTTGCTTTTTTTGGTCTTTGTCCAGCTGATCCTGAAGATGGAATGCCAGGAGATGTAGAGACCTCTTGTGTTGAACTCCCATGCTTCAATTTGTTCTTTCTTCTTTTTCTTTCTCTAAAAGCAGATTCTGAAACAGAAGTACCAACAAATTCTCACAATCATGAGAACAAGTCACATAAGGAAATAATTGTCATGAAATCGCAGAAACTGAAATCCCTAAGGGCCCATTTGAATTGAGAGAGAGTGGAGGAGAGTAGAGTAGAGTGGCCAGAAACTAGAGTAGAGTAAATTTGGCCAGTAATAGGCTAATTTCTGGCCAACTCCACTCTACTCCCACTTCCTCTCCCTCAATTCAAATGGACCATAAAGATATTGAATTTTAGACAAAATAGTAAAGTTCGAACACGCATTAAGACAACACAGCCGTGAAAATTCCAAAAGGTGCAAGGACTGGACACAAAATTTGAGTGCTTCTGGTAACTACAACCCTCTTTCATTCCCAACTCATATAAATCAAATTAACAATACATATCAAGTATCAACCAACTCAATTCAGTGCATATGGCTAATCATAACATACTAATACGAACGTCCTATGGACATACATAAATAAATACACACCCACGAGCACGCACACACATATATATAATGCCCAATCGACACCAACATAGAGAAATCCAGTATAATGAACTTTATCACCGCTAATTAAAATCAATGTCCTTCAACCCTAAACCCCCTAATCTAAAATTGTAAGTAAACAGAGAAAACAACAAAATAAAACTAACTTAACGCACTGTTTGGATGGCGAGAAAGTGTAGGAAAACGATAAATGTGTAAATTTGTTATGTTTTCTCAGACGAGAGAGAGAGAAAGAGAGAGAGCTTACGGGGAGGAGAGACGCCACACTTGAAGCACTCGAACAATCTATCAACGTCGTCCATGCTCTTAGCTGATATTTTCTCTTTCTCCCGAATGAGTGCTTTTTGCCTTCTTTCTTTTTTCTTTTTCTTTTTCTTTTTTTTTTTTATCAGCTTTTTGCCTTCTTTCAGAAAGCGGGAATTTGACTTTTTGAAATGTTTTTGAAACATATCACTTGTCGTCCAAGGAGAATCTTGCCATCTAAGGATAACTTGGTTGTCTATACCACAAGAAAGTTTGGACACCAATAAATACTTAGTAAATTTTTGAGTGTTTTTCATAATCTCAAACACACAAAAATTTTCATCTCAGATCGTGGGGTGAATTTCATGAAATTTGCTCCACCCTCCCTACTAAATCCATACGTCTCTAACAATGTTAGTGACATATAACAAGTAGACCCCCTCTAAATTCATTATAAAAGGCACTAAGCCTCATCCAACGAAGGTACATTCTCACTATTTATCCACTTATTATCCTTGTATTTTAAAGAGAAAACTGATTTAACTATTGGAGTGTTCTTGATCGGTTCACCTCAATCACCCATGATAGTTTCTCTTTTTCTCTTTAGGTCATCCAACCAGCATGGAAGTTCGGAACATTCGACCTACTGGTTTTCATGTATCATCATATATATAAAAGTTTTTTACTTTTTTTGAAAACCATTAATTTTAATTTTAATTTAAATAAAAAAATTAAAAAAAAAAAAAAAAATAACACACACTTTAAAAATCATGAGTTGAAACTATACGAACTCAAGCTCAACTAATCAAAACTATGTTATATAATATGTTCAATATTCTTCCAAAGTGTTTTCACATAAAAAATTAATTAATTAAATTAATCATATAGATAGCCAATTGTAGTATGGTAGCATTCAAATCCTGAAGTCTTAAATTTTTAATTTTGGATTCCAAATAGTATAAAAAGATCTTTTATTTGGGTTTGGGAAGTGTTCACCAACCACAAAATTTTCATATAATAATAATAATAATAATAGTACTTCTAGCAATAAGTTCTTTTTTTTTTTTTTTTGGATTATTTGATAGTTTGAGGAGGAATGATTTGAACTCTAGATATCTTTGTTGGTAGGGGTGTGCAGAAAACCCACCGACCCGTCAAACCTGACCCGACCCAACTCGACTCGTCAGGTTGGGTCGGTTTTTAAGACTTGGTGGGTTGGGTTGGGTCACAAATTTTTTTTTATAACAGGTCGGGTTTGGTGTGGGTCATAAAATTACAAACCTGTCAAACCAAACCCGACCCGAACCACCCATATTTAATATATATTTAATAAATTTTTTAAAAAAAAAATCAGCTATAAATTTNAACTCTGATTTGAAGTTTCATTCATAAAATAAGGTCATATCCAACAATCGTCATCATTATTCTTAAAGTATGTGTGTGTGTGTGTATGTATATATTCAACATGCCCGCTATGAATAAACACTTTGTTAAGAGTTTTGTAATTCAACTTATTGATACTTCTTGATATTTTCAATGAGACATTCATTATTCAAATTTCCACTACTCGATTATCAATTTATTAAAAAAAAAACTAAGGATCTGTTTGAATACCGCTTATTTTGCTGAAACTGAAAATTTATTGCTGAAAGTACTGTAGACAAAGGCAAAAATTAGTTGAAATAGTACAACCGAGCCTATGAATAATACCAAAAAGTGTAATGGGGCCCATAAACAGTAGCAAAAATAAGCTGAATAGTAAAATAATTTTAATTTTTCATTAGTATCCAAACACACACTAAGTGCCCTTTTGGGATTCACTTAACCAACTTTTTTTTTTCTACCACTTGCAAGTCTCACCTAGTCACCAATTTATTTTATTTAACCTTTACATTTTATTACAATACTTTCAACAAAAAACTAAATAAACTATTCTCAAATAAACACTAACACACACTTTAAAAATCATGAGTTGAAACTATACGAACTCAAGCTCAACTAATCAAAACTATGTTATATAATATGTTCAATATTCTTCCAAAGTGTTTTCACATAAAAAATTAATTAATTAAATTAATCATATAGATAGCCAATTGTAGAAAAAAAAAATCAGCTATAAATTTAATATATACTAATAATAATATTATATACTATAAGTGCTTATATATAATATATTTTATATACATATATAATATATACTAATAATATTATTATATATTTTAAAAAATATATAATATATACTAATAATAATATATTTAATAAATTTAATAATAATAATAATAGTTTGTCAAACTCATGGGTTCAACCCGACCCAACCCGACCTATGTGGGTTAGGTTGGACTTATGTGATGGGTTGGGTTGGGTTGAATTTTTTTTGACCCACCATGGTGGGTCGGGTCAAAAAATTCCCTCAACCCGACCCATGCACACCCCTATTTGTTGGAAAAAGTAAGATATACTAGTTGATTTATAAGGTTTTTAACCTATTTCTAACAATCTTTAGATGATACCCATGCCTACTAGTAAGAGATACAAGTTGAGTTATAAGGTTTTTAACCTACTTCTAATAATAATAATAGTACAATGTATCAACTAAATGTAATAATGAGTTACATTTCAATAAGAAACAAACATTAAAAAGTAGAGAAAGTATCTGGTCTATCTTATCAAGAAGTTAAGGGACTGCACACCTTTGATGTGATGGTCACTCCACAAGTATAAGTGCTTGTAGAGTATGGGAGGCAAGGGCCGGGGTTCAAATCTACAAGAAGGAGACTCACACACATATACATATAGATTAGGCTAGAGTATAATTTTATCTTGTATAAAAAAAAAAAAAAATGAAGTTAAGGCAAAAGTTACCAAAAAGAGCTAGCGAAGAAAATCTTGCTGAGATTTTGTTTAATTTGTGCATGATGCAGACCTAAATAATTGTGACACCTTATTTCGATGCGAGCCACTAGTTGAAATCTTTTCTTCCTCCTCCCATTCGGAGTAAAATATATATTAATTTTTTCCCTCTAGTTTTACAAAGAGGGTTTTCAGTGGCACTATACTTTTTTCATGAAGCGTAACTTAATCAAACTTCTTGCGTAACGCTTTAGGATCATTGCTAATATTCCTCAAATCAGGTTGCTTTTTCTTCATTCTTGAAACATTCAAGATCAAATATGCCAATCTAATTAAACTTTTTTCTATTTTATAATGTGAATTCATGGATTAAACAGCTACCATAAACAATGTATTGAAAGATAATGTGTTGATGGTTACGTCATTGTGCAATTGTTGAAAAGAACATATAAATATATATATATATATATATAGATATATCTAACTTATTTTTTAAGGGAAAGTAAGTATTTAATTTTTTTTATTCTTTGTTGGCTCTTGTATCGGAAAAAAGTATAACTTACCAAAAAAAAATGATTGGCTAATATATATATGATGATGCCAAAAATCGTCAATAAGTCGCACAGTCCTCATGCACTCAAGACTACACCTGCACATAGAGGTGGCAAATGGGCGAGTTGGGTCATAAATGAGTTGGATGTGTAATTATCCATTTATCTATTTATAACCCGTTTATACATAAATTAATTATCCACTACCCGCCCAACCCATTTAATTAGTAACCCGCCCATTTAACCCAAAATGACCCAAATGCTTCTAAAACTATAGTTGAATACCCTATTGACTTTCAAAATTACCAAAATTCCCTTAAATACCCAAAAGTAAAAAGTTCCATTCTTTTTGGGTCCAAGTTTTTAAAAATATGATAGTTGTTTGAAGAAGAAAGAGAAGATGAGCACTAACGATCAAATCAAAGCTCCACTCAGTAAAATTTTCATTTTCATTTTTCTTTTTCCTTTACTTTTTTTTTCCCTTCAACTTTCCACTTCTCCAAATAGTAAGCTAAGCATCAAAACTTCTTTCCACTCATAATGCACAGTACGAGCTTCCGATTCGAGCTCACCGGAAATTCTATCTAACATCAAGAACTCTCTGATTGAGTAAGTAGCTCTGACGGTTCCAATCACCGACAACACTTCTCTCCCGAGCTTCACATTCCGAACATGGATTCTAGGAACCCTAGCATGTGGCCTCCTCTCCTTTCTCAACCAATTCTTCTGGTACCACAAAGAGGCTCTCACACTAACGTCGATCTCGGCTCAGATCACGAGATGTAGTTTCAAAATTTTTTTGTCTCTAAAAGCCCCAAACCCAAAATTATGATCACCGACGACACTTCTCTCCCAAGCTTCACATTTCAAACATGGATTCTAAGAACCCTAGCGTGTGACCTCCTCTCCTTTCTCAACCAATTCTTCTAGTACTACAAAGTGCCTCTCGCACTAACATCGATCTCGGCTCAGATCGCGAGATATAGTTTCGAAATTTTTTTGTCTTTGAAAACCCCAAACCCAAAATTTTCGAAAACTTTTGTTTGGTTACTGGGAAAATCTGAGGGAAAGGGTTTAGGGATATACTGTTTAGGTAAGTTTTAGATTGTAAAAGGGTTTAGTGGGTATTTGTGAGTTTATTTAATTTTAAATTTTAGATGGATTTAGTGGGTATTAGTGGATTTATCCATTTAGACCCATTTAATTAATTAACCAAATGGGTCTTTACCCATTTAACCCAAATATTTAAATGGGTTGGGTTAAGACTTATCCAAATAAGGTGGGTAATGGGCGGGGTTTATGGATATGGATAAAAATTGCCACCCCTACCTGCACAATACAAAAAAAGAAGACCTTAAGAGAGTACCAGTGTGGTATCAGCCAAAGACCCTCCGAAGGTTTAGTTAGAAAACTTCACTCACAACTCTAGAGTGTTAGAGCTGGAGAAATTATGCATACCTTGGTTTGTGAGGGTTTTGGGGTTTTTATAGTAGATAGGGTTAACATTCGTTCCTTGGTATAAAGGGTTTTTCCTTGTACTGAAAATCTTCATTACTATGCATATCTTGCGAGATCCTTTTCTTGTAGGAATTCCCTCAATTAGGGTTAGTCGTGGAGCATAAGATGTTTCCTTATATATATTAATGCGTGGAGGCCAAGCAAGGCCATGTCAGACTCGTCAAAGGTTTACTTATCCCCTTCAACTTCCTTCCGTCAACTTCTTATCATTTCTATGCATTTTGGTCGTCTTATTCAAGTGTCGTTGATCTCGAGGCACACCCGTCAGCCTTGTGGTGGAACCGTTGGCTTTATGGTGTCGTCGTTTATGAAGGCACAAGCAAGGTCGTCGGGTTCGTCGTTGTTAGGTTCGTCAGGACTGTCAGCTTTGCTTCATGTGAATGAGTTTATCAAACTTTCAAAGTTACCCTTATTAATATATATATATATATATATATTTGATAGGAAATTGGCTAATATAATTATCACAATAATAAAAGATTGGTTAATATAGACCCCATCAAATGGATTCAATGGCAGTTTCATTCATTTTCACCAACATTAATGAAACTTTGTAACAATTTAACACTACAAAACACATGGGTCTTAGGCTGTGTTTGCAAAAACGCGGCTACAGACGGGATAAAGCTGCGTTTTTAAAAAACGCGGCTTAAAGTAGGCAAAAGAAGCCACTTTTTAAACACGTGGCGTTTTTATGATCTATAACCGTGTTTTTAAAAACGTGGCTATAGGGCTTCTTCCTTTTTTTTTTTTTTTTTTTTTTTTTTTTTTTTTTTTTTTTTTTTTTTTTTTTTTGTAGTGTATGTGAAATATTTACCTCTGTGGTAAAATTCAATATATGAAGCCTTGCTTGAAAGTGTAAAACAAAATTACTTTGCAAGGTTTTACATGTTGGGAATCTGTGTAAACAACCTAGATATAAGTTTTGCCTGTTTTTCTCATATATTTCTTTAACAAGTGTGAAATGCCTCTCTTTTTTGGATTGGTTTGAATCATAATTGAAGTTGTTTGCTAATTGGGCCCGTTTCTTGTGTATTGTTTAACTTGGTTACAAACTAGAGTAAAAGACTGCGGATAATCTGATTATTTTAAATTTCATCACCAATGAAACAAGCTCTAACACTTTCCTTTTGTTTTCTATATATTAGGGGTTTTTGAGAAAGCCATCAACTACTACAGAACATATGCATCTGAGTTGAAATAGGAAAAAACAAAGCTATTGGAAGAGTGGCTGAACATGGAAAGCAATTTTTGTGTACTTGGTGATATTAATTTAGTCCAAGCTACTGCTAAAGAAGTTGAAAAAGAGGAAATTTAAACTTATAATATAACATGTTTAACCTACAAATTATATTAATTCAACTAGTTGTATATTGATGATTTACGATAATGAATTTATGTGGTTGAATATATACATTGAGTATGGATGAAGTATAATACATTTTGCGTCTTTTGTAGTTTTTTTTTTTTTTTTTTTTGTGTTGATTTTGTGAAAATATGTTTATATTGTTAACAGGTTAAATATGATGTATTTAGTGGAAAAAAATATAGATTTCAAAAATATAAATAATAGCAATAAGTTTATTGCAACAAAAATACTATTGCGGTGACCTATCGCAACAAAGAGATTTGTTGCAATAAGTTCCAGAAGTACTTTATTGCAAAAAATATTACTATTGTGGTAACCTATCACAACAAAACTTTTGGTGCAACAAATTATAACAACAGTATTTTTGTTACAATAAAGTATTTTTAATAATAATAATAATAATAATAATAATAATAATTTATTGCAACATATTTATTAAAACAAAACTCTGTTTCAACGAAATTTTTGTTGCAATAATCTATTGTCATAGACTACATCGAAATAGTAGGCAACAAAATTTTTTCGTTGCAATAGAGGTTTTTTGCAACAATTTGACTATTGCAACAAAAAACATTTGTTGCAATAGGTTTTTTTTTTTTTTCTTCTTGTAGTGACTTATACAAACACATAAATATGCAAGAGTCTAGAGTGCCTACAAGGCAAGTTACCTTTTGGTTTTTGGTGGAGTAACTTAGCCACATACCACATATGGGGAAGTTTATAGGAGACGAGTTTGTGTAATGTGAAAGGCCATAGCAATAGGTTGGTGGTCACTGTAGGACGAGTTGGAAGTAATCAAATTCAAAAAAGTAGGGAGAAATAAAGAGAGAGAAGAGAAACAAGACAAAGAACCTCATTTTTTCTTAAAGCAAATATTTGAAGTATGCTCTATCTCTTCATTTTGAGGTCTATTTACAGGCAGCAATACAGCCTTCCGTATTGTTAATATTGTATAGTAAATAATAGCAATAAGTTTATTGCAACAAAAATACTATTGCGGTGACCTATCGCAACAAAGAGATTTGTTGCAATAAGTTCTAGAAGTACTTTAGGCGTAAATGCTCTTTTCATCCCTTCATGTTGGGGTCATTTCTATTTTGGTCCCTACATTTTTATTTTACCACTTTTAGTCCATAAACCAATTAACGCATGACATTTAAGTCCTTACCGTCACCCAACTAACAAAAAATGATGACGTGGCTGACAGCACAATAAAATAATAATTAAAAATTTTATTTTGACATTAAAAAATTTCCATGTCAGCATCTAAATTAAAAAAATTAATTTATCAAAATTTAATTAAATGAAAAAACAAAATTAAATCCCAAAAATCAAACCCCTATAGATTGTGTGGCGTAATTGAGTGTGGCGTGTAAGAACTTGTTCTTCATGTTCTTCCTATATCCAAGTACAATCAAACCCAGAACAATGCAAAATTTCATACAAATCCACATAAAAAATTAAATAAAAAATAAAAAAAATAAACACAGTACAATTTGGGCAAAATCTCAGAACACAAACAAACCCAGAACACAAACAAACCCAGAACATCAAGGGCAAAAAAAAAAAAAAAAAAAAACACAAAAAAACCCAGAATTCGCCATCAACAACACCAAATCCACTGTCAACAAACCTAAATCCACCATCAACAAACCCAAATCTGCCATCAACAACACAAAAGCACCAATGTTCTCTACCTTCCTTCTCCGGCGGAAAACTCCTCATGCAAAGCGACCTCAATCACTCTGATCCGGGGCTCCAACGCCATCGTTCTCTCTCACCCAGGTCAAGATTATTTTTCCAACGAAATCCATTGTTCCCATCGTTTTCTCCGCATCAAGAGAGAACCTTAATTTGCTACCCCACGAACCTAGGTCCACCCACAGCACCACGACCCCACGCTGATGTCCACTGTGACAACCCAAAATCTCAGATCGACCACCACCAAAACCCAAATCACAACCTACACGTCTCGCTCCTCAAAATCCAAACCCAAATCAGTCATGCTCCTCCTCCACAAATCAAAACCCAAACCCATAGAGAAATTTTTAGTTTCAAGCTTTTCAGATGTGAACACTAAAAATCTTGTAGAAAGAGGTTACAAGACTTATAAATGAAGTGACTTTCTCAATACCTAGATTGAAAAAAAGAAGCGATTCTCTTGTCAATGATCAAGTTGAGGCAAAGAATCAAATATGTGGACTCTGATGGCTTTGCAGACAAGGAAAACTGGGATTAGACTTCAAATCCAGATGGAATTCGACACTAAAAATGGGACTCATCATAGACAACCAAAAAATGAGAAGACTTTACACTGATTTAAGATTCAGATTTGGAAGGTCTCAGCTTTTTTGGTACTAAATAGAGTAAAGAAAACAAAATATAAGGAAATTACAGACCAATCTGGGTTTGAGAAGTCCTGGGATTGAGTTTAATTTTTCTGGGTCTTGGGATTGAGTTTAATTTTGTTTTTTAATTTATTTTGTTTTTTTTGTTTAAATTGTAAAATACCAAATAATATTTTTTTTAATAATATTTTAATCGCCACGTCAGCTAATAGAGTGTTCCATCTGCCACCTTAGCTTTTCCTGTTAGTTGGCTGACGGTAAGGACTTAAATGTCACGCATTAATTGGTTTAGGGACTAAAAGTGGTAAAATATAAATATAGGGACCAAAATAAAAATGACCCCAAAATGTAGGGACGAAAAGAGCATTTACTTTATTGAAAAAATATTACTATTGTGGTAACCTATTGCAACAAAACTTTTGGTGCAACAAATTATAACAATAATATTTTTTGTTACAATAAAGTATTTTTAATATTAATAATAATAATAATAATTTATTGCAACATATTTATTAAAACAAAACTCTGTTGCAACGAAATTTTTGTTGCAATAGTCTATTGTCATAGACTTTATCGCAATAGTAGGCAACAAAATTTTTTCATTGCAATAGAGGTTTATTGCAACAATTTGACTATTGCAACAAAAACTTTTGTTGCAATAGGGTTTTTTTTTTTTTTTTCTTCTTCTTGTAGTGACTTATACAAACACATAAATACGCAAGAGCTTATATTACTACATCTAAAAACTTACCAAGTTAATGTCTAGTGTGCCTGCAAGGCAAGTTATCTTTTGGTTTTTGGTGGAGTCACTTAGTCACAGACCACGTATATATATATATATATATATATATATCAAATTCAAGTTCAAAAACGAGCTACTTCACTACATCAATTCAAAGCAAATTTTGAAGATGTTTCTCTACTCTTTAAAGATTTATTTAAATAGTTTTGATCAACAAGTAATCCTATTTACAAGTGAAACTTAATTGATGGGCTCCATGAACATACTCGTCCCAGCATCGTTAACAGTATGGAAGGCTGCCTATAAATAGACCTTAGTTCGAAGAGATTGATCAGATATTTGCTTAAGAAAAAAAAAAAATAGGTTCATTGTTTTGTTTCTCTTCTCTCTCTCTATTTGTCCCTGCTTCTTTTGCTTTTGATTACTTCCAACTCATCCTACAGTGGCCACCAACCTATTGCAATGGCCTATCACATTGCACAATCCCGTCTCCTATAAACTTCACCAGACATGGTCTGTGGCTAAGTGACTCCACCACAAACTAGAAGATAATTTGCCATGTAGGCACTCTAGACATTAACTTGGTAAGTTTTTAGATAAACTCTTGCATATTTATGTGCTTGTATAAGTGTATTGCTTATTTGTACTTTCAAAAAAAAAAAAATCATTATTGAACATTTGTGATTTGATATGAGTATTGCAGATCACACCATTGATGAGCGAGTTGCAACATGAGTGGCCTAATTTGAATGGGGATGATAAACAGTTTTGGAGCCATAAATGGGAGGCGCACGGAATGTGCTTTGAGAAATTGTTAGATGCATTCTCATATTTTAAGACCACCCTAGAATTGAAAAACTCGGTAGATCTGCTTCGGTATTTGGCCGAAGCCAACATTACACCATCAAAAGTAAAGGCTTACACTGGCAATGATATCTCTGCAGCAATTACAAGCAAAACTAGATTTGAACCACGCTTGTGGTGCAGAGCAAGCATGCTTATGGAAATCAACATCTGCGTTGACAATTTAGCATAGAATTTCATCGATTGTCCAAAAACTTTGTTGTCTTATCAGAATAAACCTTGCCCAACTAGTACTAATGGCGTGTTTATCCCACTTTAAAAGAAGGTTGTTGTTACAAAACAGACCCTGTTGTTTTCCCGTAGTACTGTGATGTTTTATGCTTGTTTCTTGCTTTAAAGAAAAATAATTGTAGTCAAGACTCTCTACTTATGAGTTAATAAATATATATATATATATATATATATTCTCCAGTTGCACGTATCTCTATCCATTTGAATTTAATCTATTTATTTTATGGTTTCTTATAGTTATTTAATTATATTTAATTTCTATGAATAGAATTTATTGTAATTGTAAATATAGTCTAGTTTGTTATATACTGATATTTAATTTCTACAAATGTTACGGATTTATGATTTTTCATAAGAATTAGAGAAACACTTGATAAAATTGACCTTACAATGCTCAATCTTGTGTTTAGCTTGTTAGTCTTTTTAAGTGTTGATAAAAATTACACTAATAATAAAATAACAGCAATCTTGCATATTATATACAAGTTATGACTTACTTTGGGTTTAAGATTTTTTTTTTTTCTTTTAAAACTAATGCACAAAGACATGTATGTATATATGTATGTCATGGGTTTGAGTTTTTCTTGAATTACAAATCAATATGATAGTTTTACTTTGGCCCCCGCAAACAAAACTTCTTAGTTACACCCTTGCTAGAGGTTGCTGCTAGAGTGGCAAGTGCAAGGGAATTGGCTCATCCATGGGAACCAGACCTGCATGTCCATGTCCCATAGGAAAAGGGGCCACATTTTGAAGAGACTCCAATTGAATAGTTAATATAACATATAAAGACACCAATTGACCCAAAAGACTTAAGTTTATGAGTTTGAGTCTAACCATGTTATATTAACCAATCTCTCTTGTCATTTTTATTTAACGTGACACTTCATTCGCACATGTTTACCCAGCATCTCCCATTTTGTAGCTATTAACTTGTTATTTGTAACAACATTTTTTTCTTCCCTGCATCAACTCTATGTGAACTACAATGGCATTGCTTAGTTACATATGTACAAGTATAATTATGTTAATTCCAGAAATCTCACAAGATGCCTGGATGTGGTCCATGTGGACTATGAGCTTTGTGTCCTTTTCAAATTTAAATGTGAAGATTTTTTTTTTTGGGTGAATGCAATTTGCAAAAAACAATATTTGGGATGCATGCAGAGGTGAATAAGGGTTATTGAGAACTTAATGATATGACCAACTAAATTTCATACTTTTGTTAAAAAAATACTGTTTTATCACTACAAAACACGCAGGTCTATAGCCGCGTTTTTTTTTAGCTACGTTTACAAAAAAAAAAAAAAACGCGACTATAGGTTAAGTCTATAGCCATGTTTATAACTAGTTTTAGTAGAGTTTTTTAAACGTGGCTATAGATTAAGTCTATAGCCACATTCATAAACATGGCTATAGGTCCAGCCAAATATATATATATATATATATAATTTTTTTTTTTAAAGGAGGACCTATAGCCATGTTTTAAAAATGTGGCTATAGGTTAAGTCTATAGCCACATTCATAAACGTGGCTATAGATCCAACCGAATATATATATATATATATTAAGGAGGACCTATAGCCACGTTTTAAAAATGTAGCTATAGCTTAAGTCTATAGCCACATTCATAAATGTGGCTATAGGTCCAGCTAAATATATATATTTTAAAAGGAGGACCTATAGCCATGTTTTTAAAACATGGCTATAGGTCCAACCGAATATATATATATATATATATATATATATATATATATATATATATATATATATATTAAGGAGGACCTATAATCGCGTTTTAAATAGGTAAAAAAAAAAAACCACCGTATGGGTTCAGCACTTCAGTGTAAACAAAAATATGGAATATGCCATAGAATATTCCATAAAAAAATTAAAAAAAAAAAAAAAAAAAAAAAAAAAANTTGTTCTTTCGTTTTCCGTGAATAAATTGTGTCAATTTGGGTTGATTTTGTTGAAGGAGATGTTCTGTTTGTGTTCTTGTACTGTTTTCTTGTATTTTAGAGCATGTTGTCTTTGATTAATTTTGAAATTTTCTGGGTTTTTGTCTGAATTTGAATTTGCTGGGTTTGTACTTTTGTTTTGAATTTCTTAATTTAATTAAAATTGAAATTTTAAAGTTTGAAAGCATTAATTTTAAGAATTAAAATTTTAATTTTAAAAAATAATAAAAAAATTTTGATTACTGAAAATTAATTTTTGGTAATCAAATTTTTTTTTTAAAAATAAGGATCTATAGTCGCGTTTTTTAAATGCGGCTGTAGGTTGAGGATCCTATAGCCATGTTTTAAACACAGCTATAGCTATCACCTATAGCCACGTTTTATAGCCACGTTTTAAACGCGGCCATTGGTCTGATCCTATAGCCACATTTTAAATATGGCTATAGCTTTCACCTTATGCTACGTTTTAAACGTGACCATAGGTCCTGGTCTTAGGCCGCGTTTGAAAAAGTGCGGCCATAGACCCCTCAGGCCTATGGTCACGAGGTTTATGCCACATTTGAAAATGCTGCCTAAAAAAATGCGGTTATAGGCCAAATCGTCCTATTGCCACGTTTTTCTGACCTATAGCTGCGTTTTAAAAACGTAGCTATAGAACCCTTTTTTTTGTAGTGTATTTAGATAAATTGAGTATTATTAAATAATATATGAAGAGGGTACCTACTTATTTATTTATTTTTTAAAAAAAGTTACCTTAACAGTTTGTGTGTTATGTAAAGCATCAGAATTAGTTATTATTTTTTATATTGCTTGACTAACACTTCCTACTGTCTTCAAATTTCAACATGTTGGCAATTTTATTTGCACAAATACAATTTTGTTTGTATTGGACGCCATTAGAGTTGGATTATGAACACTAGTTGGCAATTTGGCATTTACTTGAAGTCATGTCTTTAATTTAAAAGCAAATCTTTGAATTAAATTACATGATTTGACTTGAGCTTGCACAAGATGAACTTTCTGAATAGAATTCTCACTTTCAATTTTTGAGGTTTTAAATTGTACGATAAAGTTACACTTTGGGCTTGATAAACTCGTTGAGTTTTAATTTACAAGGTAGGTGGTGAGCAGTTTGGACTTGGAAAACCATAGCGTACGTAGGAGTGACTTGAGTTTTGTGAGTTTGCATTTGATCTAGCCATACTACAGTGAGATATAACCTTTCAAAATTATACTTAAATATCCAGATAATTCTAAGCATTAGTTCGACTAGTTAAGGAGACTAAAATTATCACAGGTCCTTTTCCTTAGAACTAAGAAAAATTGTCCTTTCTTTTCTTAGAAACAGGAAAATTGTCTTTAAAAAAAATAAAAACCTAGCTAATTCTGTTTCTGTGAACCCATAACTAATGTAAGGGATGATTTCATATTTGCATATTCAAATGATTTTATCTAAAAGATAATTCTTAATTCTTTTTTGGGTTCATGCATGGTTGATGGAGCACGTTTTAATATTTTTATGGGCTGGCTTGAACTCAGTCCACACTCCACAATATGGAAAAGAACCAGTTTTTTCCCAACACCAGCGAAGACAATTTTCACTATAGTCTTTCCCATCAATTTTCACTTGGAAAAACCAGCTGCTTAGAATTTTAGAGCTTTAATCATCGGTCATTATATATGATTTACATGCATAATTGGCGATCCTTCTTAACATATAGATTGCCAATAACTATTATTACTTGTTAGATCACTACACCAAAATAAGTCTATTACATCAAATGTTAATACAACAAAATTAGTATAGTGGTATTAGACATAATATCACATCTAAAAATTAAAAGTCGTTGCAATAGTAACTTAAAAATAGTAAATTATTACATTAATAATAATTAGTTGTAATAATTTATAATTTTCAGTTGCAATAGAGATTTTAATACTAAATTGAATTTAGAAAATTTTTTGCAATAACTTAAATTGAAGAAATCAATTTTTTTAATAACTTAAATTGAAGAAACCATTGTAATAACTTGATACCAATTATATATTTTGCGATATATTATAATAGATCAAAATTTCAAAGAGATGGCTTATTGCAACAAATTTAACATTGCAATAACTAAAATATCAATTATTTTACAATTTATTGCAATGACAAACATGAAGCTACAATGAATATATTATTACAATGATCTAATTCCAATTATTTTACACTAAGAAAAAATATGAAAAATTTAACTATTACAATAAATATACCATTGCAATAATTTGAACCCAAATTATTTTTGTCAATTCTTTACAATCTATTGTAATAAAATTCATGAAATAATAGCCTATTGCTACAAGATATTTGAAGTAATAAATTGTTTATTGCAATAGCAAATATATTATTACATCAAAATTTTCATTAAAATATTTAAGATTTATTGCAACAAAGTTTTTTTTGTAGCACAAACTTATTACCTCAAATTTTATTGCAACACTTCACATAAACTATTGCAATAACTTCGATGTTATTGCAACAATTTTTTTTGTTGTAATAAACATTTTTTGTTGTAGTGGATTCAAGTTGATATAGAGGACCACGTACTCGATTGAGAAAGAGAGCCACAACAAGAACTCACTTTTTTTTTTTTTTTATGGGACAACAAGAACTCACTTAATTAGCTTGGAAAGCACTGACACTAATTATACCTCCAAGTTTAGCAGAAAGGGTGCCCCACTTAAAAGCGTTAACCAAAGTCAGAAACAAACAAATGAAATTATTGTCATTGATAACTATAGTAAAAAAAAAAAAAAAAATCATAAATCATAAGATAAGTAAATAGAAATTAAACTAAAATAGCATTGAAAACAAAGAAGAAAGAGAAAGAAGAGGAATTTTGTAGCGTTGAATGGACTGTGAAAGAGAATGAATGATACAAGTACTGAGAATTATGAAAGGAAAAAGAAAAAAGAAAAGAAAAAGAGGGTAGTGTTTGTCACTCACATTTCGATACATATACACTATTTATATACATTTTTTTTAATTAAAATAATAACTTAATAAGTTGAAGATAAATCAAGTTTTAAAAACATGTATTTAACTTACAATTTCAATTTAAAAATGAAAAGGAGTGCAATAATGTGTGTATAACAGGATGTATGTGTAACAGTTTTTATAAAAGGAGTAAAAGTAAAAAGTGGCATAGAGCTATAGAGGGGGTAGATATCATGTAGGATGGTAGAATCTGGCATAAAATAAACTTTCCTGAAATTTGTCTATTTTATAATGCCCTTACACAGTTTTTTATTTACAAAACTATATTTTGTTTTTAGGTTAAGAGTTGGGAATATTTACAAAACTACATTTTGTTTCTTTTTATTACTGGCTTATTGGCTTCTCTCTACAGTCTGGAATTCATGGAAGCCAATAAGAAAAATGTCTTTTCCTAGACTTCAATGCCAGTCAAATGGTCCCCACCTCCATCGGATTATGCTTTCAAACTCAATACTCAATGTGGCTATCTCTCAACCAAATTTGCTCATACATTTGGCATAGGTTTGCTAATCTGAAACCACAAAGGAGAAGTTATGGCTACTACTTGTGAGCGAATAGATAAAGCTTCAAATGCTCTGTGGAGTACTACTGTTGTTACGAGGAAGGCTTTACTTTTTTGTCAAAGCAATTATTTCCTTGACATTATTGCATAAAGTACATTTGGTGAACTTGTGGATTTTCTCAATTCTGATAAAGTCTACCCTCTTAAGGTTGCGTGGATACTTGAAGTCATTAATTTAATTTGTGAAAGTTTTCATACTTTTTTCTTTTGCCAAAGAAAAAGAGGAAACCTATTCTTGGTTTAAAGAATGCCTTTCTGTTCTCTTTCCAATTGTACACCGTGTCATTTAATCAATAAAGTCTATTATCAATTTCTCTAAGAAAAAAAAATTATATATGTGGCCTGATGAGTGGACTTTAACATACTCGATAGGCAAAAAACATTGAAAAGAAGCACTAGGAGACGTTAAAAGGGCAAAGGGGGAAACAGCTATTGATGAAGCATGTCGTGTCCATGTTTTCTAGGTGTAAATCCACATGCCACACCCTAATCTTTATCCAGCACGATTTGTCTCAACTAGAATGGATTTTCACAGTATGAATTGTAGACAACAAACAAAGTTATTCACATAATTTTGCTTTCCATTAACATATTCTAAAGACTAAACATGGAAGAGAATTGAAATTTTAAAGATAATCCTTACAAGATGTCATCTTTCTATGGAATACTGACAAGGTGTATTACTTATTGAAAGATGCGTATGCCTTTCCCTATGTTATACAAATAATTAGGGATCTAGGGCATGGCAAATTCGATATAATCGACATTTCAACCCATAATTGAAACTAGACTCTCCTCATAAACCATAATCTGTGAAGCTACAAAGAAGCTTGGAAGCTCTCTAACTTGAAGATTCTTAATTTTTTGAGCACTCAAGTTATGCAAGACTACTTCTCCTTTGTCCTCCACCGTAAGAATCTTCTCTGACATTCAACAGTAGGATACCACAACAGTTTCAAGCTTCAGCACACACACAGATACCAGATCACATAGACTGCTCCTACTCACACATAAAGAATTTGAGGAGGAGAGAGTTGGGACCAACCTCTCGTAATTAGGGAAGAATATAGAACTGTTAAGTATTGGCTTCACCATCCAATTCAACTACTATGATCTAATTAATATAAACATAATGACAATTGTCAAACTGAATGACGTGCAAAAAAAAGTGCAAATCCTGTTTCTTACTAATGTATGTATGTGATATATGTTAACTAAACGGTTCAATATTGGCCTAGTCATGGGGGAATCCAGGACATGCTTAGCTCAATTTGTATTTTCTTCGGGATGAATAAATATGCTTAGCTCGATGATAAAAGGAGTAATTTTCAGACCAAGTTTTTGAAGCAAGTAAAGTAAGGGATAACAATGATACTTAAAGAGTGTAAATTCTTGAGGCACTTAATTGTAGATATGTTGTTATCCATTATTAGGCAAGGAGAGGTGGAGAGTTGTTACATCATGAAACTTCTATTATTACCGATGCTCTGGATTTAACAGAATAGACTGCTAAAGATGCCATGACACCAATTTCTGAGACCTTTTCCCTGGATATAAATTGTAAACTTAACATATATGCCCCTCTGTTCATCTCTAACTGATTATTGCATTTGCTTTATACCTCTTGTTGCTTACAATCGCAATTCATCTTCATCATTAGGCATACAATGGGCTTAGTAATGAGCAAAGGTCACAACAGTATACCTATATACTCTGGATATCCTACAAATATTGTAGGCCTCATTCTGGTAAGGAACTCGGGAACTGGAGTTTACTAGGAACTGATAGGTTTGAGTTACTTTCTTGCAAGGACCTCACATACTTGACTAAAAGCTTTCCATATCTCTTATTGCTTACTTCTCGTTTGTGCAGAATATTAATATATATGAACCATCATTACTAGTTATATGAACTGGTAAATTTGTATACCTTTTAAAGGAAGAGTAAGTAGTAAGAAAGCACTTACAGGAAGATTTCCAAGCTGTTAATTATTTCAAAGTATAATGGAGAAAAAAAAATGCTCGGATGATACTTATATCTAGGACAGTCATTTAATACTGCAATATCTTTGGTGTTATGTATTTAGAGTCCAAATCTTCTGTCTCACTTTTCCTGCTCCACTCTATACTCCACCAATAAGTGTTTACCACGTGTTCATCTAATTAATTAAATATTATCATTATTGACTTATTAATACTACAGTTATTAATTAATAGTAGTATTTAATTAATTAGGTGAACATGTGGCAAGCATTTATTGGTGGAGTATAGAGTGGAGCAGGAAAAGTGGGACAGAAAATTTGGACTCATGTATTTACAAATACCTTTTCTTTTATTTTTTGGGATATAGGTTAAGACTTTGATCTTCTGCCGCCCTGAAGATGAAATGCCAATCAAATATATGGCACTCAGGAGTATTCCTAAGTATAAGAATTTCTTTCACATTTCACAGTATTTGATGCTAAAGTTGAAGCATAACATGCTATTTATTATTAAAATTATTTGTAATTTTTTAAAACATTACAAAATTTTGTTCAATGTTTGTGCTATTTTTATTTGCCTGACAATGGGATAACATTGTATAATCTTCTATAATAGGGTATATGACAATTGGCACTATATGATGTACTGAATTTATTCCAGAAGGGTCACGGCCACATGGCTGTTGTCATTAAGAGCAATGAGGATGCTAAAACCCCAGCAAATAGTTCAATCAGCAACCCTAGCATGCTTACTATAAACACCCATGCAAGTTCATGTTCAATGCCAGTAGATCATAGAGGTAAAACTAGTGTCATATTTACATTAGAAAAAAAAAAAAAAAAAAAAAAAAAAAAAAAAAATTATAAATTAGTGCCATAGTCAAATTCAAGGAAAAATAGAGTTACCTACGGTCTGAAGGTTGTGAATCTTCATTTTACGAGAGTATGTCCAATTGACGAGAAAGGGTATCTAAGTACCTCCACATATTCATCTTCTCTTTTTTCAATTGACACAGATTACTTTAGTGCTAGAACGGCAAATGTCATCAAGCAAGGCGAAAATTTGGCATCATAGTATAAACGAAGGGAACAAGGAGATGGAAATGTTTTACATGAAAATGTAGAGTCTCATCCAGGTAATTCGGATGAGGAGATCATTGGAATCATTACAATGAAAGATGTAATGGAGGAATTGTTACAGGTAATGTTAAAAAGTTATAGTTCATGCTATTGAAATTTAAATGGAGTTCATGTTCTATGATTCTCATGGTAGATTAGCTCCTATTGAAATGATTCATGAAATTGGCACAAGTTCTTTAATAGATATCTTTAATTTAATAATGAATTACACTTCAAAAAAAATTACAAAGTACTATCCAATCTATCTTATCAAGGAATTAATGCATTAGTTACCAAAAGAAGAGCAAAGAACTAATCCGAATTTGGCTTCTCTCCTGAAATCTTGTTTTTCCTATGATGTAGAGCATAATTACTATATAAGAACATTATTAATCCTTCCATGCCAAACCAATGCCCCCTCTTTTAACACACGTACTCCAAGTTTCATACAAAGTTTCTAGTGGAATGTTCCATTAGCTATTACTAAACCAATGTAATTGTGTAATTACTTTATGATTATAATTCACAATGTTGCTAATACTTCTCCAAATAGGTTGCTCTCTCTTCATTCTTGAAACATTCATATAAGCAAAAGGTGTATAAGTGGAACATTCTAGATTGGATCAGAGTGATTGATACCAAATATTTGCGTGCATTTAGATAAGTGTTTTTGATAAGACAGTTGTACCTAGAAAAAGCAGGGCTTTAAAAGGCGTATATAGCATAAATTAATCGAAAAATGCTCATATATATCATGAATTGTGGATTAAAATGCCAACTTGGGATCAATGTTGATTTCTATTTTTGCTTTCACATGTTTTAAGAAAGCTAAA
The DNA here is from genome assembly GCF_002906115.3 of Quercus suber. NCBI lineage: Eukaryota > Viridiplantae > Streptophyta > Magnoliopsida > Fagales > Fagaceae > Quercus > Quercus suber. The sequence continues at coordinate 396,657 of NW_027069797.1, read as the reverse complement.
ATGCTTTTACTTGTGTTGTCAAGGAAGATATATGGGATGAAAATGGCGGGTATATCGTCATCCACAATAGGTGAGTAATAGCCATTAATTTATGTTGATCCTATATGCCAATCCACACCATTTTTTGCTGATTTGAATGAGCTCATGTATGTTAATTTTTTTTGTTTCCAAAATAAGAATCAATTTGCTACCATTAAGAAGATCATCATCAAGTTCTAATAGTAATAGTATTCTTTATGAAACTCCAGCGGTACATCTACCACACTCCAAATCATTCAAAGCCAGAGAATTGCACATAGATACTGCCCCTGGTCATAAGTCGTTGTTTTCCAATTAAAAAATAAAAAAAAGATTTGTCGTTTTGATTGAAAGTTAAACATTAAACATTTGTTTGGTATTGCTGTATTGGTGAGATAGTTAAAACGTCTGGTCATTTAATTGTCATGAAATGGTCGGTCGTTTAATCGGTTGGAGGAAATTTTAATGCAATCCTTCTCCTTCTTGCCTTCATATTCCCGTCCTATTTGAGAAAGTCTAGGCATATCACAACATTTTCATTACACTATTATTTTCAATTGGGGAGAGTAAAAGTAAGATATTTTAATATTTCAATAATTTTATTTTGATCTATATATGGTAGGCATTCCTCAATTTGTAGTAAAAATATTATTACATTTTATTGTGCTTTGTAGAAAAACCCATCTTATTTATGTTGATATGGTGCATAAAGTTTGGGAATATAGTCAATGTGTGTTCAGGGGGCCTTTTTTTGTTGCTTGGCCACATGTTGTTCGTTGGAAGGGTGACCTTGCTAGACCCAAATATATTGGGAAGTTGTATCCGGAACTCAACATTGCGCCACGTAGTCCAATGGCTACTAGCGTATTTTTAAGCCTACAAAATGAATAAAACCCAAAGTCCAAGAATCATGATAATGGTTGAATAAATAAATAATATGTGTTTGATACAATAGCTTTAATTAAAAGTCGTAATAATAGTTGAAATAAAGTAACATGTATTTAAAGGTAAAGTAATCATGTATTCAATAATGTAGATTTAGAGATATGGAAACAAAGTCACTTATCTTTATACGATTTGTAGCTCCAGTTGTATAGCATCAGTGAGTTAATATCATTCCAGTAGAATGACTCCAACGGTGGAGAGACAGTATGCCATGATAAGTTCTTCCTTGATGACTTCACGATTGAAGGGGAAAAATGGGTGCAACTTGAGGGAGAGAAAGTATGTCCAGCTGTGTGTAGAGGCTGGTTAAGCTTATCCCTTTTATTATGCATTTAAATGAATTTTCCCTTGACAGTGCTCTTTTAGGTGTTGTGAAGTTACAAATAGTATTGTTTTCCATGAGAAGGGATTTTGTATGAAATATTTGTGCCTTCTAAGAGAAGGGCTTTATGTAAGATAGATTTGTACCTTCCATGAGAAGGGCTTTGATATGAGATCTTGGTGCTTTCAAGAAGAAGAGCTTTAGCATTAGAAGTTTATACCTTCCATGAGAAGGGCTTTTATAAGAGAGGTGGAGAAGAGTATTGAGATGTGTTTATGGGCAACAAAACAATAGAATTTCAGAGTGAGAAAGTATGAGAGTGGAGTTTAGAAGAGCTGAGGTGTGTTATATGTAATGGTGTAATAAGTGTGTATGGGATTATGAAAGAGAAATGAAGAAAGAGATGTTTAGAGATATAGGCAGCAAGATAAATGTATTTTCTGAATATGGAGAGTGAGAGAATGAGTATGAGAAGAGTAATTGTGTTGTGGTGTGTTTAGTAATGCTGCTAGGATTTCTGCTGGTGGATGGATGAGGGTTTATGAAGGACATTTATGAACTAAGGGTTGAAGAGTTTAGTTCCTAATTTGGAAACTAAAAACTTAGAAACTTAGAACTTTATTAAGAGCTTAAGAAGATAATTAGAGGGAGAGAGAATAGAGAAGTTTATGAAAGAATTGTTCTTCTCTATTGGTTTGCTTTAGTGTGTTAATGAGGGGTTTTATTTATAACTAAGTTTAAGGGGATATTTAGCAAAAAATCTTAGCCAAAATCTATCCCAGTCAATGATGAATCTTCAAAAAATCCATCATAGGATTTGGCCAAAAATGGTATGTTTAGCTTTAAGATGTTATTGTAGTTTTTGGTAATAGCAGCTGGAGGAAAGACTAGCAGAAAAGAAAAGGATTTTAGCAAGAAAATATAGTTTCTTTAGTTGGTTTTGGTGTTTAGCCAAATGAGGAAATTCAGTAATGTTAAGGCTGTTGGGTCAGCTATCATAGTTGTTCTGAAAAAGCTGTTCCAGTTGTCAGAAAAAGCTGTCACAGCTGTCATAAGATAGTTGTTGCTTGGGGTAGAAGTAGATGAGATTAGTTGGATGATGTCAAACTGCTAGAGAGAATATTCAGCATTTATTTCATGGATTTGGCTGAAAATTGTAAGATTCCTTTTAAGGGTATCTTGCAATTTTGGGCATAGTTGCTGGATTTGAGCATTAAATGGTTGGTGATGTCACTTTCAGCCAGGTGTCAAGTGCTAAACACATTGCTGGTGTTCTGCTGGAAAAGTTTCCTCTTTTGAGTATTTATATTTTTGGTCCAAGATTCTATTACAATACATTTTTAGTAAGTAATAGAATGATTGATTGATATATAGTTAATGAAACTTTAGAGATCTAGTCAAGGTCTCATTGTGTTGTGACTTAATCGTGGTGAACAAGAAGAACATTTAATACTCTGCTCTGGCAACTGGCAGAGGAATATTTGGTCTAATTATGGCAGATGGCAGTTGGGTATTAAAGATATCATGAATATTTTATATTTGAAGATTAAAGATAGCCAATCAGATTTAGCCATGTGTTTGAGTTGGATTTTAGCTGAAAATTGTAATATAGTTTATGTCGAATAATATAATTAAGTTTCCAAATTCGTATAAGAACAGCTAGAGGTTGAATGAATAATTATTTTCTTAATATTTAGATGACTGGAGATATTGAGTATTTGTCATATGATGAATATTAAGTTCTAGGAAAAGAGCAATGAGGAGTTTTATCATTTTAAGTGTTATGTGATAAAAGAGGTTTACCATATGTTACCCGCTACACACCAACTCGTCAGAGTTCGGGGAGTTGGAGAAGACACACCAAATAAGATTTTTCTTTTATCAAATTTAAATCACTGGAGCTTTATTGAACATAACTCTTGGCCTTTCAAACCACGACTTCCAAAATTTTCCTAAAGAGACTCATGAGCTTGGATCATAAGCCAAAGAAGAGATGACATACCTTGGGCTTTGTTGTCATTTTGTGTAAATATGACTTTTGTTGGAGAAGTCGCTTTCCATGAATAAGAGAGAGGTAATATGGGCCGCAAGCTTTGATTCATTACTTGAGCCCGATCCATATGTTGATGTTGATGATGTCGTGGGGTTATGATCCGAATTGATGAAGAAGAAATGTGGACCATGAATCCGCCTCTTGAAGTAAGGATCTTGTGGGCCATGTGAGCCCAATTCATGTAGTTGGATAAGATATAAGCTTATTTTTAGGTTTTAAATGAGATTTACCCAAAAATCAATAATATGTTGATGTGGCGTGAGTTACCAATGAAGTAATGCCATATGGGGTGAAAAAAGAGTCCTCAACAATGTGCAATTCATATTAGTAGGTCATATTCATATCGTGTTTAGGTAAAGGAACTTGACTACATATATTAATTTAAACATGATTCATTTAATAATTAACCATATCAAAATTCCTCAATTTTAACGTTACTTGTTATTGTTAGAGACATATTTTTATGTAATTGGCATATCTTTTGACAAAACGCACTTTACTTGTATTTGGGTAAATCAAAGCAGGTTCAAGATGATCATTACAAGTGGTTAAATTAAAGACATGAAGATTACTCAAGAACTGCTCAAGAAAAGTGCAATCTGCAAGTCTCGATACCTCCTCAACAAAAGCTCGATCTGTCGAGATTTATTAAAGCTCGACAGATGTCTCGATCTATTGAGCTTACAGGATTTAGTCTATAGCCAACAACATTTTTATTCTAAAAGGTTATTTGTTTATGGGTTTGTATAATCCTCATAGGACTAGGAAAACCCAAGGTTATTTGTGGGTTTGTATAATCCTTTTTGGACTAGGAAAGCCCAAGATTTGTGTAAACCTATTTGGAAGTATCAAAAGTTGGTGGAGAACTTGAGTTACGTTTGAATCCCTCTCTCTCTCTCTCACCTAATGACCTAATAATGCATGGGGAAAAAAAGTTGGTGATTATTTCTTTTATGTTTTGTTGGGAAAGGTCAAAATTCGGTAGCACCAAACAAAGGGTTTCTTATTAAGGTGATCGGTTATGAGTTAGTAAACAAATCATTAACAATAATCAATAGTTACGGGTTTTCTTATGGTATAAAAAGGAAAAGAAATATCTTACTGGTTTTATTTTATAATGATTTATATCAATATTTTTATGTGCAAACTTAAATTCGCGAGGAACAAATAAATTGAGCTTGCTTAAGCTTTTATGAACAAAAGCTCATATTAAGGTTCAAACCCTCAAGAGTCAAAGAGAATCGAAGCAAAAAGAGTAATAACATAATCTTCACATGGTCAAATGCGCCACTGCCTTGTTCCCCCAGCTCGACTGATCAGATAATTACTTCGGAACATAACTCATTTAATGATTCAGATTAAAATTAGGTCCGTTTGGATTCAGCTGAAAACTGAAAACACTGTAGCAAAATAATATTTAAATGTGTGAATAGTACCGTGAAACCCATTTTTAATGAAAAAGTTGATAAAAATTGAGAATTGTAGGACCCGTGAACAGTGCTCGGTGCACTGTTCATTGGCAGATAGTCAAATAATGCGGCTACTGTTCATTAAACAGTAGCCGCACTACACCTGAAACTCTTGAAAACCAAAAAAAAAAAAAAAACAGAAAACACAAAACTCACCAAACGCAAAACGCAAACGCCACACCCAAACGCTCTCTAAAAATCTAAAGATATACAAACATGACTGATGAAAATGATAGTTTTTCTGCTACTTATAGAACTGTTTATTTCTCATACATATATGGCTAGCATATATGCATGTTTTCGCTGCTAGGTTTCATCAGCGCTGATGAAATCTAGCAGCGAAAACATGCAATGGGTGATTGTCTAAAGGGTTAGTTTATGAAAACACGTGGTCCTAATTAAAAATGCAAGTCCTCGTTGATAGACCGGAGTCATTTTTTTATGATGCATGGACTCTTCCATTTGATGTAAACTGCATGGAAAATCATTGTCTATCATACTTCATTCATGACCAAGTCATTTTTTTTAATGCATTAATAGCTCTGCATGAGACGCCATACGTAAAGTGCCACATAATCATATCTGCTCAGTATCATATCTTCCCTCAAGTCACTTTTTTTTTTTTTTTTTTTAATTTTTTATCTGTCTTTGCTTGAGACAAAGATAGATAAAAACTTTAAGATTAAGTTGCAAGTAATATCAATAAGTTGTCTATGAAGAAATAATTAATAATCAAGTGAGATTTTTTTTTGGAAGTCATTAGTCTCTCAAAAAAAAAAAAAACTTTTCTACATCAATGTCAAAGTCGTAACCTGACAGCCGGCGGGGACAGAGCCATTAAAAGTCCAAGGAAGCCATGGCCGCCTAACCCCACAACTTTTTCTTTATTTTATATATATATATATATATATATATGGGGTTGAATTCAAGTTACAATAGGTGTACGATGATGGTGGCCGTAACTATAACAGTCCTAAGGTAGCAAAATTCCTTGTTGAGGAAGTTTCGACCCGCATGAAAGGCGTAACAATCTGGGCATTGTCTCAAAGAGAGACTCGGTGAATTCAAACTCAAGAGAAAAGTTAAAGGAGGGTTGGGTAAGTGTTTAAGGGAGTGTTTTTTGAGTGAATGATATATATGTTATGCTTTAGTAAGTACAAAAGATGTTACACACATGAAAAAATAACTAAAATTGTGATTTGAAATTATGAGTTGCCAACATTTCGTTAACACTTTCAATACGGTAGCACCACTTAAGTTTAGGTGATTATTAAATAAAAAAAAACTTTTTATTTGTGTTTTAGGAGGGGGCATGGATGTAAGCTAGCTAGTGAATTGGTTATTTCTATACATTCTTGAGGTCTTTTTGAACCAGCTTAATTCTTGAGGGAGGATTAAATGTAATTTTTTAAATTTTAAACTTAAAATTTAATTTTGTATACTATAAAGTAATTATATATATAGGGTTAGGTTCAAGTTACACTTAGTGTAATTCTAAGTAATGTTACACCACCCAATAACTTATTAATGAATTTATATTTTGAAAATTTCACTATTGGATTACATGTTCTATATATTCTAAACTTACATGTCAATTTTCATATCAATCAAATGTTATTTACCATTCAATACATAAACTCGTTTTTTATGCATTATTTTAAACTATAAAAACTTGAATTTATACAATTGATAGACGGCATAATTATTGATCTTTGATTACCTTAAAATTTTTCAAGCATGAAAAATATACAAAGATAATGTAATCCAACGATCGATTTGTCAAAATTCACATCTAATTAAAAAATATTAATTGGTGTAATATTGTTTAAAGTTACACCTATTGTAACTTGAATTCAACCCCATATATATATATATATATATATATATAATAAAGAAAAAGTTGTGGGGTTAGGCGGCCATGGCTTCCTTGGACTTTTAATGGCTCTGTCCCCGCCGGCTGTCAGGTTACGACTTTGACATTGATGTAGAAAAGTTTTTTTTTTTTTTGAGAGACTAATGACTTCCAAAAAAAAATCTCACTTGATTATTAATTATTTCTTCATAGACAACTTATTGATATTACTTGCAACTTAATCTTAAAGTTTTTATCTATCTTTGTCTCAAGCAAAGACAGATAAAAAATTAAAAAAAAAAAAAAAAAAAGTGACTTGAGGGAAGATATGATACTGAGCAGATATGATTATGTGGCACTTTACGTATGGCGTCTCATGCAGAGCTATTAATGCATTAAAAAAAATGACTTGGTCATGAATGAAGTATGATAGACAATGATTTTCCATGCAGTTTACATCAAATGGAAGAGTCCATGCATCATAAAAAAATGACTCCGGTCTATCAACGAGGACTTGCATTTTTAATTAGGACCACGTGTTTTCATAAACTAACCCTTTAGACAATCACCCATTGCATGTTTTCGCTGCTAGATTTCATCAGCGCTGATGAAACCTAGCAGCGAAAACATGCATATATGCTAGCCATATATGTATGAGAAATAAACAGTTCTATAAGTAGCAGAAAAACTATCATTTTCATCAGTCATGTTTGTATATCTTTAGATTTTTAGAGAGCGTTTGGGTGTGGCGTTTGCGTTTTGCGTTTGGTGAGTTTTGTGTTTTCTGTTTTTTTTTTTTTTTTGGTTTTCAAGAGTTTCAGGTGTAGTGCGGCTACTGTTTAATGAACAGTAGCCGCATTATTTGACTATCTGCCAATGAACAGTGCACCGAGCACTGTTCACGGGTCCTACAATTCTCAATTTTTATCAACTTTTTCATTAAAAATGGGTTTCACGGTACTATTCACACATTTAAATATTATTTTGCTACAGTGTTTTCAGTTTTCAGCTGAATCCAAACGGACCTAATTTTAATCTGAATCATTAAATGAGTTATGTTCCGAAGTAATTATCTGATCAGTCGAGCTGGGGGAACAAGGCAGTGGCGCATTTGACCATGTGAAGATTATGTTATTACTCTTTTTGCTTCGATTCTCTTTGACTCTTGAGGGTTTGAACCTTAATATGAGCTTTTGTTCATAAAAGCTTAAGCAAGCTCAATTTATTTGTTCCTCGCGAATTTAAGTTTGCACATAAAAATATTGATATAAATCATTATAAAATAAAACCAGTAAGATATTTCTTTTCCTTTTTATACCATAAGAAAACCCGTAACTATTGATTATTGTTAATGATTTGTTTACTAACTCATAACCGATCACCTTAATAAGAAACCCTTTGTTTGGTGCTACCGAATTTTGACCTTTCCCAACAAAACATAAAAGAAATAATCACCAACTTTTTTTCCCCATGCATTATTAGGTCATTAGGTGAGAGAGAGAGAGAGGGATTCAAACGTAACTCAAGTTCTCCACCAACTTTTGATACTTCCAAATAGGTTTACACAAATCTTGGGCTTTCCTAGTCCAAAAAGGATTATACAAACCCACAAATAACCTTGGGTTTTCCTAGTCCTATGAGGATTATACAAACCCATAAACAAATAACCTTTTAGAATAAAAATGTTGTTGGCTATAGACTAAATCCTGTAAGCTCAATAGATCGAGACATCTGTCGAGCTTTAATAAATCTCGACAGATCGAGCTTTTGTTGAGGAGGTATCGAGACTTGCAGATTGCACTTTTCTTGAGCAGTTCTTGAGTAATCTTCATGTCTTTAATTTAACCACTTGTAATGATCATCTTGAACCTGCTTTGATTTACCCAAATACAAGTAAAGTGCGTTTTGTCAAAAGATATGCCAATTACATAAAAATATGTCTCTAACAATAACAAGTAACGTTAAAATTGAGGAATTTTGATATGGTTAATTATTAAATGAATCATGTTTAAATTAATATATGTAGTCAAGTTCCTTTACCTAAACACGATATGAATATGACCTACTAATATGAATTGCACATTGTTGAGGACTCTTTTTTCACCCCATATGGCATTACTTCATTGGTAACTCACGCCACATCAACATATTATTGATTTTTGGGTAAATCTCATTTAAAACCTAAAAATAAGCTTATATCTTATCCAACTACATGAATTGGGCTCACATGGCCCACAAGATCCTTACTTCAAGAGGCGGATTCATGGTCCACATTTCTTCTTCATCAATTCGGATCATAACCCCACGACATCATCAACATCAACATATGGATCGGGCTCAAGTAATGAATCAAAGCTTGCGGCCCATATTACCTCTCTCTTATTCATGGAAAGCGACTTCTCCAACAAAAGTCATATTTACACAAAATGACAACAAAGCCCAAGGTATGTCATCTCTTCTTTGGCTTATGATCCAAGCTCATGAGTCTCTTTAGGAAAATTTTGGAAGTCGTGGTTTGAAAGGCCAAGAGTTATGTTCAATAAAGCTCCAGTGATTTAAATTTGATAAAAGAAAAATCTTATTTGGTGTGTCTTCTCCAACTCCCCGAACTCTGACGAGTTGGTGTGTAGCGGGTAACATATGGTAAACCTCTTTTATCACATAACACTTAAAATGATAAAACTCCTCATTGCTCTTTTCCTAGAACTTAATATTCATCATATGACAAATACTCAATATCTCCAGTCATCTAAATATTAAGAAAATAATTATTCATTCAACCTCTAGCTGTTCTTATACGAATTTGGAAACTTAATTATATTATTCGACATAAACTATATTACAATTTTCAGCTAAAATCCAACTCAAACACATGGCTAAATCTGATTGGCTATCTTTAATCTTCAAATATAAAATATTCATGATATCTTTAATACCCAACTGCCATCTGCCATAATTAGACCAAATATTCCTCTGCCAGTTGCCAGAGCAGAGTATTAAATGTTCTTCTTGTTCACCACGATTAAGTCACAACACAATGAGACCTTGACTAGATCTCTAAAGTTTCATTAACTATATATCAATCAATCATTCTATTACTTACTAAAAATGTATTGTAATAGAATCTTGGACCAAAAATATAAATACTCAAAAGAGGAAACTTTTCCAGCAGAACACCAGCAATGTGTTTAGCACTTGACACCTGGCTGAAAGTGACATCACCAACCATTTAATGCTCAAATCCAGCAACTATGCCCAAAATTGCAAGATACCCTTAAAAGGAATCTTACAATTTTCAGCCAAATCCATGAAATAAATGCTGAATATTCTCTCTAGCAGTTTGACATCATCCAACTAATCTCATCTACTTCTACCCCAAGCAACAACTATCTTATGACAGCTGTGACAGCTTTTTCTGACAACTGGAACAGCTTTTTCAGAACAACTATGATAGCTGACCCAACAGCCTTAACATTACTGAATTTCCTCATTTGGCTAAACACCAAAACCAACTAAAGAAACTATATTTTCTTGCTAAAATCCTTTTCTTTTCTGCTAGTCTTTCCTCCAGCTGCTATTACCAAAAACTACAATAACATCTTAAAGCTAAACATACCATTTTTGGCCAAATCCTATGATGGATTTTTTGAAGATTCATCATTGACTGGGATAGATTTTGGCTAAGATTTTTTGCTAAATATCCCCTTAAACTTAGTTATAAATAAAACCCCTCATTAACACACTAAAGCAAACCAATAGAGAAGAACAATTCTTTCATAAACTTCTCTATTCTCTCTCCCTCTAATTATCTTCTTAAGCTCTTAATAAAGTTCTAAGTTTCTAAGTTTTTAGTTTCCAAATTAGGAACTAAACTCTTCAACCCTTAGTTCATAAATGTCCTTCATAAACCCTCATCCATCCACCAGCAGAAATCCTAGCAGCATTACTAAACACACCACAACACAATTACTCTTCTCATACTCATTCTCTCACTCTCCATATTCAGAAAATACATTTATCTTGCTGCCTATATCTCTAAACATCTCTTTCTTCATTTCTCTTTCATAATCCCATACACACTTATTACACCATTACATATAACACACCTCAGCTCTTCTAAACTCCACTCTCATACTTTCTCACTCTGAAATTCTATTGTTTTGTTGCCCATAAACACATCTCAATACTCTTCTCCACCTCTCTTATAAAAGCCCTTCTCATGGAAGGTATAAACTTCTAATGCTAAAGCTCTTCTTCTTGAAAGCACCAAGATCTCATATCAAAGCCCTTCTCATGGAAGGTACAAATCTATCTTACATAAAGCCCTTCTCTTAGAAGGCACAAATATTTCATACAAAATCCCTTCTCATGGAAAACAATACTATTTGTAACTTCACAACACCTAAAAGAGCACTGTCAAGGGAAAATTCATTTAAATGCATAATAAAAGGGATAAGCTTAACCAGCCTCTACACACAGCTGGACATACTTTCTCTCCCTCAAGTTGCACCCATTTTTCCCCTTCAATCGTGAAGTCATCAAGGAAGAACTTATCATGGCATACTGTCTCTCCACCGTTGGAGTCATTCTACTGGAATGATATTAACTCACTGATGCTATACAACTGGAGCTACAAATCGTATAAAGATAAGTGACTTTGTTTCCATATCTCTAAATCTACATTATTGAATACATGATTACTTTACCTTTAAATACATGTTACTTTATTTCAACTATTATTACGACTTTTAATTAAAGCTATTGTATCAAACACATATTATTTATTTATTCAACCATTATCATGATTCTTGGACTTTGGGTTTTATTCATTTTGTAGGCTTAAAAATACGCTAGTAGCCATTGGACTACGTGGCGCAATGTTGAGTTCCGGATACAACTTCCCAATATATTTGGGTCTAGCAAGGTCACCCTTCCAACGAACAACATGTGGCCAAGCAACAAAAAAAGGCCCCCTGAACACACATTGACTATATTCCCAAACTTTATGCACCATATCAACATAAATAAGATGGGTTTTTCTACAAAGCACAATAAAATGTAATAATATTTTTACTACAAATTGAGGAATGCCTACCATATATAGATCAAAATAAAATTATTGAAATATTAAAATATCTTACTTTTACTCTCCCCAATTGAAAATAATAGTGTAATGAAAATGTTGTGATATGCCTAGACTTTCTCAAATAGGACGGGAATATGAAGGCAAGAAGGAGAAGGATTGCATTAAAATTTCCTCCAACCGATTAAACGACCGACCATTTCATGACAATTAAATGACCAGACGTTTTAACTATCTCACCAATACAGCAATACCAAACAAATGTTTAATGTTTAACTTTCAATCAAAACGACAAATCTTTTTTTTATTTTTTAATTGGAAAACAACGACTTATGACCAGGGGCAGTATCTATGTGCAATTCTCTGGCTTTGAATGATTTGGAGTGTGGTAGATGTACCGCTGGAGTTTCATAAAGAATACTATTACTATTAGAACTTGATGATGATCTTCTTAATGGTAGCAAATTGATTCTTATTTTGGAAACAAAAAAAATTAACATACATGAGCTCATTCAAATCAGCAAAAAATGGTGTGGATTGGCATATAGGATCAACATAAATTAATGGCTATTACTCACCTATTGTGGATGACGATATACCCGCCATTTTCATCCCATATATCTTCCTTGACAACACAAGTAAAAGCATTTTAGCTTTCTTAAAACATGTGAAAGCAAAAATAGAAATCAACATTGATCCCAAGTTGGCATTTTAATCCACAATTCATGATATATATGAGCATTTTTCGATTAATTTATGCTATATACGCCTTTTAAAGCCCTGCTTTTTCTAGGTACAACTGTCTTATCAAAAACACTTATCTAAATGCACGCAAATATTTGGTATCAATCACTCTGATCCAATCTAGAATGTTCCACTTATACACCTTTTGCTTATATGAATGTTTCAAGAATGAAGAGAGAGCAACCTATTTGGAGAAGTATTAGCAACATTGTGAATTATAATCATAAAGTAATTACACAATTACATTGGTTTAGTAATAGCTAATGGAACATTCCACTAGAAACTTTGTATGAAACTTGGAGTACGTGTGTTAAAAGAGGGGGCATTGGTTTGGCATGGAAGGATTAATAATGTTCTTATATAGTAATTATGCTCTACATCATAGGAAAAACAAGATTTCAGGAGAGAAGCCAAATTCGGATTAGTTCTTTGCTCTTCTTTTGGTAACTAATGCATTAATTCCTTGATAAGATAGATTGGATAGTACTTTGTAATTTTTTTTGAAGTGTAATTCATTATTAAATTAAAGATATCTATTAAAGAACTTGTGCCAATTTCATGAATCATTTCAATAGGAGCTAATCTACCATGAGAATCATAGAACATGAACTCCATTTAAATTTCAATAGCATGAACTATAACTTTTTAACATTACCTGTAACAATTCCTCCATTACATCTTTCATTGTAATGATTCCAATGATCTCCTCATCCGAATTACCTGGATGAGACTCTACATTTTCATGTAAAACATTTCCATCTCCTTGTTCCCTTCGTTTATACTATGATGCCAAATTTTCGCCTTGCTTGATGACATTTGCCGTTCTAGCACTAAAGTAATCTGTGTCAATTGAAAAAAGAGAAGATGAATATGTGGAGGTACTTAGATACCCTTTCTCGTCAATTGGACATACTCTCGTAAAATGAAGATTCACAACCTTCAGACCGTAGGTAACTCTATTTTTCCTTGAATTTGACTATGGCACTAATTTATAAAAAAAAAAAAAAAAAAAAAAAAAAAA
>NW_027069797.1:284815-380743 GCF_002906115.3 Quercus suber | reverse complement strand
AACAACAACAACAACAACAACAACAACAACAACATTAAACATCACTTCTTGATTTTAAATATATAATACATATAAAATATAAAGGACAAACTAAATCAAAATATTGATGTCATTGTAATTTTATTGATCATCTTGATCACAAATAAGTTACTTTTATTTCTTGCTATTTCTGTAAAGACCAAGTTTGAATTCTAAGCCCACTGTGTGAATGAACTTAGGCCTAAAAAGGCCCAAAACAATAAATTTGTAGAGAACGAGTTTGAATACTAGATATAGTTGATCAAACAACCGCTGAATGGATCCAACTGATAAGAGAGTAAAAAGAAGAAGACACGTATTGAAGAAAAATTATCCTCGGAAAAGTTCGAGGAGGTTTGATCTTCTGTATTAATCTCAAGTTTAGTTACAAGTTTGTTTATTAGATGCTACAGTGTTTCCTCTCATCCATCCTCCCCTTTCTTTTTCATCTCCAACTTCCATGTGTACATAGGATGGTCGGTGTTGATACTTGTCCCATCAACCCCTCCTATAAGTCTCCATATAGTATCTGTAAGGCTGAAATACATTGTTCAGGTATCATTTCTACATTAACATGGTCAGGGAGTTAGCTGCAGAGCATTTAATGCGGAGGTAGCAGTTTTTTTAGATATTTGTTGTTTCTTCCTCTCCTCTCCTATCCAATATCTGACTTCTAACCGTGATGCAACCTGATAGGATGTTCAGGACAGTAGGACATCCTTACTGATATCGAATCCACACTTCCGATATAACTTCTCTCCTCGGACATCTTTTGGACTATCATGTACAATCCCTATCTCTTCCTCTTCTACCATTCCCATCATGACATTGTTTGACTATCTTTGGACAAGTAAATATCCTCGGACTAGGCCATAGGCCCAACATATACAGTTTTAACAGTACATTCTGGCTATCTAGCCCCCACAATTTCTTTTATTAAGAGTTATATTTTGATAACTATTATAACAATAATTTAATAAATCAAGTGTAATGAGTTAATTTTGTTAATATATTAATCATTGAAAACATAAATTAATTAAAATTTTTCTTTGCAGAAGCAATCCTTGGATTCTCAACATGGAGATGTATGCAATAGCATATTGTGGATTTGGGGGCAATTTTATTGTTATATCAAATTTGGGTGCTTGATGATCTTCTTTTTAGTGTAATTTTTTTTTTCGGTGAATGAAGTTTTTAGTATATGTGGTATATTCCTTGCCACCGATGGATTTTTTATTTATAGTTTATAAGCGGTTTCTATTGAATTCCTAAAACACCCTTCTAACCAGTTAAGGAACTCAACACTTAAATGATTCAGAAGAATTTTTTTTCTAAATAACAATAAATATTAAAAAATTTAGTTAGTTGTCACGTTGCAAAATAATTTTGAAAACTAGCATCTCGAGTGTCTAAAACTCGAGTTCCAAGATAAAAATCAAGTTTTTGAGGGTTGATTTGTAAAAAAAATCCAAGTGAAAATCGAGTTTTAAAAACTCAAGTTCCAAAAATGCCGCTATAGGGCTTAAAAACGTCACCATAGGGCTTAAAAATGGAGTTATAAAAAAATTTAACAGAAAAACGCCACTATAGGGCTTTAAAACGTCAGTATAGGGCATAAAAACGCCACTATAGGGCTCACTGAACCTGGTATTGAACACTTATGAAAAAAATTTGCAGGAAAACGCCGCTATAGGGCTTTAAAACGTCACTATAAGACTTAAAAACGCCACTATAGGGGCGATAAAACTAAAATTTTTTTTGCATGGAACTCGAGTTTTTAAAACTCGAGATTTATGTAAATGGATCTCGATTTTTTAAAACTCGAGATGCCTAGTTTCCTTTATAGTTTCACGATTTGTCTAACTAACCAAATACTCCTCTTACCCATGATTATTCTGCACATTCCCCCTGATTCAGAATGTTATAATGATTGAGAAAATGCACTATTTGCTGATAAAGCAAGTCATTTTGATTAATCAACTTCACATTTGCAAGCTCTTCACTTCTTTATCAAAACGTCATACAATCATATATTTAATTTGACTTTTTGTGTTCATAAAATTAAAAAAAAAAAAAAGAAAAAAAGAAAAAAAAAAAAGACTTTTTGTGTGTCCAATTAATAGTTATGATTGTTCCTCATTGTCATTGTTTCTAATTGTAAATTTTTACTAATCATGCCTTCCATTTAGATTTTTCCATAAAATAGAAATATAAATCTAGTTTATCTACCAAGAGAAAATTGTTAAAAATGAAAAGCAAAAGTTGATAGTTCTTTCTATCAATATATACATGTAAATTTGTTAGTTTTACTTGCCAATATACGATGCTCTTTCATGTAGGTGCTTTTGAGAAAACTCTGAAGTCATATACATACATTTCTTTCATGGTTAATTAACATCCTATACTTTGATTCATAATAATATTTGGCCAAATAGTTAGACAAAAAAATTATGTGTGCTACCTTAAAACAAAACAATATAAACATAATCATCAACATAAACATTAATATAAACAAATATATAAATCAAATAATGAGATTTTTAGTTTTACATTTATCGTTGTTTAGTTTTAAGCATATGTAATGCAAATAAAATAAGTTTATTGTTGAATTGGTAACAAATTTAAGCATTAACTTAATTCAAATTATTAGAAGCAAACGATATAAGTTGAAACTCTTAAAAAAAAAAAAAAAAAAAAAGTAACATATACATACTATTATTGACAAATTAATAATAAATAATAAATACCAATTCCACTGCCATAGTACCATGTATTGTTGAAAGAGTCAATTCTATGACAGGCTAAATCAGTGTACAAAAGTTATTCAGCAAAAAAAAAATCAGTGTACAAAAGTTGCTATTAGGCTCATTAAATTTGTCCTCAATAATGGGGCTTTTTTTTTTTTTTTTTTTTTAAAAAAAATTTAACACTTGTTCAGTCCCAATAAATAACAAAATCAAAAGATAAAAACAAAAGCAAAAGACCCATTTTGCTCTTCGGCCCAAAAAAAAAAAAAAAAACAATACCCCTCAAAGAAGTCGAAGAACAAAGAGCTCTCCTCAACTTCTCTCCATTTCCAATTTCTCCAACTCATACGCACAGAACACTCTCACCTCTGCACCTTTTTCCTCCGTACCCACAAGGTAATTTTCTCTTTTCATTTATATATTTTTCAAAGCAAGACTACTTAGAGGTTTTTATTTTTTATTTTTTTATGTTCGTGATTTGTGAATTTCTCTATTGGGTATTTCAACCTTGAACTAGAACATTAATTACATTGTTGTTTCGATTATTCCCTGTAATCTTATGCAAATTCGTTCCTTTTTTATGTGAAATTGTTTTATGTCATATGCATTTGCATGGGTAAGCATTCATTCACGAAGAAAGGCCATAATGCCATTGTTAAAATTTGCTATGAGTTTGAGGCTTTTGGGGAAGTTGAAGTATTTTAATTTAGGTTCGGTTGTGAATAAATTCTGCACTTTTAAATGTTTAGAGAAAATGGGTCTTCAAAATCGAGCTCAACGCAAAAGTTACATGATTGTATCAAAACATTTTAGTTTTTTTCTTAATGGGTTGAGACTGAAATTTTCCTTTGCTGGAAGGTGTTTTTTTTTTTTTTTTTTTTTTTTGGGGTAGAAAAAGTTCAGTATTTTTCTGGGTTTTATGGGTATTTAAAAGAAATGAAAGTTTTGTTTGAGATATTCTAACGGGAGTGATGAGTAGTGCTTAGGGCTGTAAATAAACTGAGTTTTTTATGGTGAACTTGGGCTTAGCTTGGGAAAAAGCTTCTTTATGTTTGCTTATTTACCAAATGAGTCAAACTCAAGCTCAGGTTTAGGCTCGACTGTTAAAAGAGTCAAGCTCCAACATTATAATGTGTTTGTGAACAAACTCATCGGTGTAAGGCTTGATTCGTGCATACATAATATTATGTTTTACATGCATAAATTAAATGTATAGAAATATACTTCTATAGACCTGAGATTTGATTGTGTATGTTTGTAAAATATTCATAAGATATTTATATATTTGATAACGTAAGCTCCAACATTATGTTAATTTGTTAAGCATTTCAAAATTAATTCAAATAAAAGCTATATGCTGCCACCATACCACCTACACCACCTGGTTGGCTCTTCTACTGCATTGCAGAGTTATATCATAACTATTATCCTATGAGGCCATGACCCTTTTCATAGGATGGAAATCACTTCTCATGGAGAAGAATTCACTAGTTAGAATCTCACATCCACCCTCCCATTGGGGCCAAAATTCATGAGAAAAACATCACCATTGTCATAGTAAATCACTGGCATCACCCGCATGGCAGTGCCACTCTGTGACAACACCACACTACAATACACACACACACACACACACACACACACACACATATATATTTTTGATGGGAAATCTTGATTCATTCAACTGATATTGAAGTACAACAAGATTTAAATACAATACCAGAAAACTAGGTATAGTCACTTTGGAGAAGGTGTTGCACAAAAGGAGGGGCAACGCCTTTCCAAACCTGAGAAATACCTTTACATTTAGCAAACTTAGCTAGTTCATGTGCTACCCTGTTGTATTCCCCTTTCAGATGACTAACCTTCCAACTGCTGAATGACTCGAGGAGGCTCCTGATCCACACTACAATTATGACCATAGATGTTATTACTTACCAATTCTGTTGTACCACTTTTTAACATCATCACTAATACCATGTTGCCCTGTTTAAACTGTTGTAAAATACTACTGTTTGTGGTTCTGTTTATACAAAGCTGTAATTGATAACATGGTATATGATTTTTTAAAATGGTTTATAACATGTTTTATGATACATGAGATTCACAAATACTTGCAGAATTTTGTTTTTAATCTTGTTTGTTTGCTTCAAATCTTGATGTGTACAATAAAATCTTCAGAATTTTGAATACATTGTTTTCTTTCAGTTGAGTGTATTGGTAATCCTCTCAACCATTAATTTCATTTACATAACTGACTTCTCAGAATATGAGGACACCATTAAATTTATATTGATTTAGCATACTCATAGCTACTGTATTATTCTTTTGATTTATGACAGGCGTAAGGAAAACAAAATGTATCTGAAAGTACAGTTGCCTTGGAATGTTATAATCCCTGCTGAAAACCTGGATGCAAAAGGATTGATGCTCCAACGGTCAATTATTGTACGCCTGATGGAGAACTTTGCTACCAGAAAGGCCACCAAGGACCTTGGATATTTTCTTGCTGTGACTACTCTGGAGAGCATAGGAGAGGGTAGAGTCAGACAGCACACTGGAGATGTACTGTTTCCAGTTGTTTTTAGCTGCATCACCTTCAAGCTGTTCAGAGGAGAGATTTTAGAGGGTGTTGTCCACAAGGTGCTGAAGCACGGGGTCTTCTTGAGATGTGGGCCTGTAGAAAACATTTATCTCTCATATCTGAAAATGCCAGATTACCGGTATGTGCCTGGGGAGAATCCAGTCTTCTTAAGTGACAAGCTGTCGAAGATTGAAAAAGAAGTTGTGATCCGTTTCATTGTGATTGGAACGAAGTGGCTGGAGGTAGAGAGAGAATTTCAAGCATTGGTCAGTTTGGAGGGCGATTATCTTGGGCCAATTTCTCAGTGTTAGTGATACTCCCTTTGCATGTGTTTGGTTATAACCAAGTATCTGGCATGTTAATATATGGTTCCATTAGTGGCTGTGCAAATGTGTTGTTATTTAGTTAGCAGGGACCTTTCTTTGTTAGTGATTGTCTTTTGGCCACAGAAGTGCCAGTTTTCACATTGTTTCTTTGATGCAAACCAAGGCTAACTTCTTGTTAAGCCTTGAAAGGTCTGTGCTGTGTTTTGTTTGAACCAATAACACCATTTTCCCATCAAGGACCTGCTACTTGCAGTTGCAGAGATGGAAAGGTCTGTGCTGTGTTTTGTCAGCAACCCTTCGGTATATGTCCAACCGTGGGAGTTAGCTGCTATCTATGTCTTCAAGTGTAAGGTCACAGGCTTAGGCCATATGATAATAAACCTTTAGCTTTAGCGCCAAAAATACCAGTATGAACTATGAACTATAAAAGGTTAAACTTCAAACTTCTTGGTACCACATGTCCTTTTTTTTTTTTTTTTTATTATTATTATTATTTTTTTTTATTTATAATAAGTCACGATTTCATTAAATAAAAAGAAAACAAACATCCCTCCTCATCTCCTCTAAAACAACAGGAGAATAAGAATGCCTATTACAACAAAACAAAAGGCTTATTAGCAGCAGAAAATTCAGACAGTACAGCATGGCCATATACATTAGGAGAAACAATCATTGCATGAAAACCTTCTTCTTTTTATAGGTAAGAAAATTTTTATTATTATTATTAAAAAAAAAATACTACTCCCATAACAGGGGCATGAAACGTAATATTTACACGGGATCGTATCAAATCTGAAGTTTTATGTTGGTCTTCGTTTTCAAATTGAAAAATTTTATTCAATATGAAGGTTACAAGACAAGTGGAATATTATTTCTCAGCTAAATTATACAAGGAGGCTGAGAAATTAAATTTTGATGCTGCCATAAGAGAGAATAAAACATCAGTTGCACTGGTGGGCAGAGACAATCATGGCAGAGTTGTTTTGACTTGAACTGACATTTTGGACCTGAGAAGCCCCTTGTGGGGTGAAGCTAAAGTGGCCTACGTAGCGGTAAATCAAGTTGTCTCTGGCAGAGTTGTTTTGACTTGGATTGACATTTTGGACCTGAGAAGCCCCTTGTGGGGTGAGGAACAATCATAACTATTAATTGGACACACAAAAAGTCTTTTTTTTTTTTTCTTTTTTTCTTTTTTTTTTTTTTAATTTTATGAACACAAAAAGTCAAATTAAATATATGATTGTATGACGTTTTGATAAAGAAGTGAAGAGCTTGCAAATGTGAAGTTGATTAATCAAAATGACTTGCTTTATCAGCAAATAGTGCATTTTCTCAATCATTATAACATTCTGAATCAGGGGGAATGTGCAGAATAATCATGGGTAAGAGGAGTATTTGGTTAGTTAGACAAATCGTGAAACTATAAAGGAAACTAGGCATCTCGAGTTTTAAAAAATCGAGATCCATTTACATAAATCTCGAGTTTTAAAAACTCGAGTTCCATGCAAAAAAAATTTTAGTTTTATCGCCCCTATAGTGGCGTTTTTAAGTCTTATAGTGACGTTTTAAAGCCCTATAGCGGCGTTTTCCTGCAAATTTTTTTCATAAGTGTTCAATACCAGGTTCAGTGAGCCCTATAGTGGCGTTTTTATGCCCTATACTGACGTTTTAAAGCCCTATAGTGGCGTTTTTCTGTTAAATTTTTTTATAACTCCATTTTTAAGCCCTATGGTGACGTTTTTAAGCCCTATAGCGGCATTTTTGGAACTTGAGTTTTTAAAACTCGATTTTCACTTGGATTTTTTTTACAAATCAACCCTCAAAAACTTGATTTTTATCTTGGAACTCGAGTTTTAGACACTCGAGATGCTAGTTTTCAAAATTATTTTGCAACGTGACAACTAACTAAATTTTTTAATATTTATTGTTATTTAGAAAAAAAATTCTTCTGAATCATTTAAGTGTTGAGTTCCTTAACTGGTTAGAAGGGTGTTTTAGGAATTCAATAGAAACCGCTTATAAACTATAAATAAAAAATCCATCGGTGGCAAGGAATATACCACATATACTAAAAACTTCATTCACCGAAAAAAAAAATTACACTAAAAAGAAGATCATCAAGCACCCAAATTTGATATAACAATAAAATTGCCCCCAAATCCACAATATGCTATTGCATACATCTCCATGTTGAGAATCCAAGGATTGCTTCTGCAAAGAAAAATTTTAATTAATTTATGTTTTCAATGATTAATATATTAACAAAATTAACTCATTACACTTGATTTATTAAATTATTGTTATAATAGTTATCAAAATATAACTCTTAATAAAAGAAATTGTGGGGGCTAGATAGCCAGAATGTACTGTTAAAACTGTATATGTTGGGCCTATGGCCTAGTCCGAGGATATTTACTTGTCCAAAGATAGTCAAACAATGTCATGATGGGAATGGTAGAAGAGGAAGAGATAGGGATTGTACATGATAGTCCAAAAGATGTCCGAGGAGAGAAGTTATATCGGAAGTGTGGATTCGATATCAGTAAGGATGTCCTACTGTCCTGAACATCCTATCAGGTTGCATCACGGTTAGAAGTCAGATATTGGATAGGAGAGGAGAGGAAGAAACAACAAATATCTAAAAAAACTGCTACCTCCGCATTAAATGCTCTGCAGCTAACTCCCTGACCATGTTAATGTAGAAATGATACCTGAACAATGTATTTCAGCCTTACAGATACTATATGGAGACTTATAGGAGGGGTTGATGGGACAAGTATCAACACCGACCATCCTATGTACACATGGAAGTTGGAGATGAAAAAGAAAGGGGAGGATGGATGAGAGGAAACACTGTAGCATCTAATAAACAAACTTGTAACTAAACTTGAGATTAATACAGAAGATCAAACCTCCTCGAACTTTTCCGAGGATAATTTTTCTTCAATACGTGTCTTCTTCTTTTTACTCTCTTATCAGTTGGATCCATTCAGCGGTTGTTTGATCAACTATATCTAGTATTCAAACTCGTTCTCTACAAATTTATTGTTTTGGGCCTTTTTAGGCCTAAGTTCATTCACACAGTGGGCTTAGAATTCAAACTTGGTCTTTACAGAAATAGCAAGAAATAAAAGTAACTTATTTGTGATCAAGATGATCAATAAAATTACAATGACATCAATATTTTGATTTAGTTTGTCCTTTATATTTTATATGTATTATATATTTAAAATCAAGAAGTGATGTTTAATGTTGTTGTTGTTGTTGTTGTTGTTGTTGTTGTTATTATTATTATTATATAGGTTTATATTTATGTTTATAGTTATGCTCATGTTTATATTTTCATGACTATTCTATTTTGTTTTTAAAGCCAAAATACATATATTTTTTGTTTAAGTATTTGGCCAACTAGTTTTATAAATCAAACTACAAGATTGTAACTTTAAAAGAAAATTCACACATGACTTTAGAGATTTCGCAAAACAAAACAAAAATCATCAAATTTTATTTTATTTTTTTCAAAATTTTTTTCCTAGTAAATGAACATATATTTCTATTTTACCCAAAAAAAAAATAACCAACCAAATGGATGGCATGATTAATAAAAAAAAAAAAGTACAAAAAATTGAATACAGAGATAATTCCAAGGGAGAAGAATAACAACTAGCGATAGATATAATTAAATAACTAAAATTTTAAAAAAATAATAATAAATTTTAATTTTATACACTATCTATGACATTAGCAAAAGATTCAATAATTTTTAGAATATATTACAAGATTTATTATTAAGTTATTTAGATAATTGTAATAGATATTACTAGTTATAAAATTGTTTTACTTGTCTTAATCTACTAACTATATAAAAAGAGCCAATGGCTCTAACTATAATGCTTTTGGTTTATTCAAACTTTTGTATTTTGTAACAAGCGAAAATTGAGTTTGGGTGAGAAAGAAATTTTTTTAATATTAAAAAATATTACGTCTACAACATTTTCATAATAAATTTTAAGTGGCAAGTTATTATTACTAATATTAGTGAAAAAAAAATAATTTCAATAGTGGACTCAAATTAGAATCGTTAATAACTTATCATCAAAAATTTGTTGTAAATGTATTGTATAAATGTTAATAATATGAAATTGATTACTTTATCTACCATACGTACCCTTAAAAACCAACCTAGCAGATTAATCTACTTCTACAGTAAAAATTTGGTTTAGTCAATTGGTGAGCAAAACTCACTGTTTTGTATTTTGCCTTTCTTTTTTTCTTTTTTTTTTTTGGTCACTCCATTTCGGTTTGTGCTCTTTTTTTCTTTTAAATATTTATATGAGTTGGTATGGTATTATTATAGTGTCAAATTTTGATAGGTCAAAATAAAATAATAAAATATGAGGCAATGACCAACCACAACTGAAAATAAGTTTTTGTGAAAATTTTGTAATACTTGTTGCTATCACAATATTTTCACAATTGTTGTGATCTCAGTTTCTTATAGATCAAATAAAAAAATGCGAAGTCCACTACATTTCCACATTAAATTCAAAGCAAATCATAGGTGATAAGCTACTATGAATGAATAAAAAAGTGATATCAGTCGTGGGTCCATTTTAAAACCATTAACAACTTGCCATCTAGAATTTGTTATGAAAATATTATGGAGATAACATTTTTATAAAATAAATAATACAATATCAAACTGAAACTTACCATGGCTGAAAATAAAGATATTGTGAAAATATTGTGACATTTTGCTGTGTTCTTAGATTTCTTTTTTGGTTTGGTCAAATTTGATCATAATTTTCTTCTGTTGGTTTTTTTGTTTTTTTTTGTTGTTGTTGTTGTTTTTTTTTTTTTTTTTTTTTTAATTTTATTTTAAATGCATAGTTTAAAGTGGTTGTTCCAATTAAAAACCAATAACAATTTGCCACCTAGAATTTGTTGTAAAAATGTTGTGGATATAGCATTACTCTAAAATAAAATAATAAAAGGAAATGTTAACGAATGCCCTAAGAACATTGGTTTAGAAATTATTTTTAGAAATATTTTTATGGGAAAATGATAAAGCAATTAATTTTGTTGACAGTTTTTTATATTTCCCATAAAAGTGGTGTCAAAGTTTTCCTAATATGGTTTGTTAACAATTTCCCTAAGGGCATTTGTTAATATGACCTAATAATAAAATATCATAACAGGGCCCATCATAGCTAAAATAAAGGTATTATAAAAATATCGTGACATTTATTGTGTTCAAGGTTGTCAAATTCCCGATTTAGATCCTATGATCCTACGACTTTAGAATCCGACTTGCCCAAAACAATTCAGATCTTTCAAGGATCTTTGCAATCGTTCAGAATCGATAAAATTGTACGATTCTAACGATCCTAAATGATCATGATTTCTTGTAATCTTCTTTAACTTGACAAAAGGCTTAGTTGGATCCAAATGAAAAATAACATCTTAATAGACCAAGTTTTGCTATTTTGATGTAGAGAGGTAAACTATCAGTTGGACCCAAATAAAAATAATTATAACATTCCAATAGAGTGTCACGTTTTGAGGTTTTTGGCATCTTTAAATGATGCTTACAAATGAATGTAGTGATGAATAATAATTACATCAAATGGATGCAAATTATGAATGAATGTATAACTTATGTGATTATTTAACATACCAATGTGTTTTTTTTCTCAAATATTGTAGAATCTTACGATCCATGATCCAATTCTACGATTCATGATCTCACCTACCTTCCATGATCCTACATAGGATCCTGATTTTGACAATCTTGATTGTATTCCTTACTTTTTTTTTTTGGTTTAGTCATTTGTTAAGCAAAAATTCCTAGTTTTATAGACAATTTTCTTGGGCTATCCTTTTTTTAACACATTGTTTAAAGAAAAAAACACAGTTTTACGAACAACAAAAAAAATTGGAAAAAGTATTTTCCCCCTTTTTGTTTGGGGTAGTTTCATTCCCCCCCCCCCCTCCTAAACTTTAAAGTTGAATAATTTTCTCCCTTATATTTTGTAAACAAGCACATAGTCCTTGTTGTTACTCTTTTAATTAAACCCTAACAAAATCTTATGATTCCTAGAATATTTCATCGTGCAATATCTAAAATACCTCACTATTTTAATGTCCCAAAAATTTTCTTTGTGCATTTTGATTTTTATGTGTTAGTCATGCTTAGAAAGTAAAAATAATGATGTATGGTATTCTAATTGTTACCTAGAGAACACTAATTTATTAGAGATTTAAATCTTTTAGATTTATAATTTTATCCAATAGAAACTTCAATGACATATGTCTCTTGTTATCTTGTTCCTTTTTTTTTATTTGTTTTCTTTCTTAAAATGATGTTCATTAAAAATTAAGTAAGCTAAACATTGTAGTTAGGCTCATAAAATAAGATGATAAAGAAGAAAGTATGAATAACAAAATATTCATTGCAAATGGTTGTAACTATTTAATTTGATGAAGAGTTTCAATTATAGAATATGTCATCATTTGTTGCAAAAATTTAAATGTTGTGATAATATTCTATCAAAACTTAGTTGTTTATTATTGAAGATAACGACATTCGTTATCATTCTTAGTAGAATTTTTTCGTGAGTAGATACTGCCTTTAGTAAATAGGTTCTTAGAAATTATCATAGTAAATAGATAGTCATATGTTAAATAACTATTCTAAATTTAAATACATGATTTCATACTACTTCCAAAAAAAAAAAAAAAAAAAAAATCTATCTTAAATTTTCTAACTCAAAGGGTAGCACGTGCCTTGCACGTGCAACCCTAACTAGTAATTATAAAGTCATTAATCATTTATTTATAATATCATCATTTTGATCTTTTGACTTTAATTTTACCAAAGAACTAGGAACTCCGATTCATTGTTTGTTCCGATTTTTAAAATTATGACTACATCAGCTTGTCATATTATCAAGTTTTGGCAAGATGACCAAAACTTTTGTTGTATTCTTTTTCTCCTCTCCTTTTTCTTGGAATTCGAAAAAAAATCTTGTCAGAGCGAGTGTTACGAGATTTCTACGTAGCGATCCTGGATCTCAACTACATGTTCATTCATACAAGCTATTAGAGTATTAGCTTTGGAAAATTCCAATGCTACTCTATTTTACAATTCTAAAAAGTCACTTTATCATTATACCATATCATTTTACAATGGCTCCACATCCCAAACTTCAATTTCCCTCTTTTACTCATTAAAATAATATATCTCAAAATTATATCTTCTCTCCCATCTCTCTCCTCTCTCTCATTTTCAGCTTTCTTCCAAATAAAATATTATTATTTTTTTACGATACTTGCTATAGTACAATTCTATGTTTAGAATTGCACTGTAGCAGTATTGCAAAAAAATTTGCAATACTGCTGTTTAGCATCCCCCAATGCAGATGGTTTTAGGGCTTAAAATTTCAAATTTCCCTTAGATTTGGCATTAGCATTCCCCAATGCTAATGCTCTTATAAGGCATTGTAGTTCCATTTCATCAACAATGTGATTTTCATGTACTTAAATTAGTGAGTTGCTCAAGCTATTATTGTCTTCGATTTTTTCAATCCTAATCATCAAATTAATGCCAACTTTTCATGTAATAATGATTGGTTAGAGCATCCGCATTAGGAAGGCCAAATGCCAAATGCAAAGAAAATATGGCATTTCAAGCCCAAAAACCTCAACAGTTGGAATTGTAAAAGCCAGCAATTGCAAAAGAAAATATTAATATTTTATCTCTGTCTCTCTCATCTCTGTCTCTCCATCGAGCTTTACTAAAAGCAACCCACAGCATAACCAACCCAACACCACAGATCAGACACTGACCAAACCCAGCACCACAACCACAACCTATAACCCACAGCCAAACCCACGGCCAACCCCACGACCAAACCCACGACCCACGATCAAACCCAGCACCACAACCACGACCCACAACCCATGGCCAAGTCGATAGTGACACCCACAACCCACGGCCAAACCGACGACGATGCCATTGAGCATGGCCAAACCCACAAATCCGACCCCCATAACCAACAAAAACCCACCGCCGGAGCACAAACCCACGATCCACAACCGAAACACAAATCGGAGCACAATCAAACCCAGATAAGTAACAGAGAAGTGAGATAGGAGAGAGAGAGAGAGAGAGAGGAAGGAATGAAAAAAATGAGAGAGGAGGAATAAAAAAAATGTTTTTTATGTTTGCCTTCTGGACTTAAAAAATAATATTTTAATAAAATGGTAAAATAATAGAGTTTTGGGATGCTGGAGGTATTGTAAAATGGTATGTTATGAGTGATAAAGTAGTTTTTTAAGATGGTAAAATAGAGTAGAATTAGAATTTCCAATGTGGATGCTCTTAGACTTGTGTTCTATTAGTTAGTTTAGACCCCGAATATGCAAGTTAACAAATTTAAAGTCTTGTGATCAATTAGTCAAATTATGGTGGAGACTTTGGTAAATGTGAACAACACCAATATTGGGCAAATAATAAATGACAGTAGAAATAAACAACACACAATATAATGATGCAGAGAAAAACCAGTGGAAAACTATCCAAATAAAAAAACCCACTATGTGGGCTTCACCCCCGCCCTCAGAGGCAAAAATATGTCCATTAATGAATTAAAGTTTGATAAGCCAAGAATATATTGACCCATTGTGATGAATTAACCAATTAATTAGTCAAGTTAATTAATTAATTCAATTAGCATGCAATAAGTGTGGTAGTACAAACAAATCACCAACTAAATTAAAATGTAGCAGAAAATAAATTGACATAGTAATTTGTTTACGAATGGGGAAAACCTACACAGCAAAAACCCCACATGGTGATTTTAAGGTCACTACTCCCAAAAATTCACTATTATCACAACAAGCGATTACAAGTAAAGGAATCACAGTACCTTATACTAACCTGCAATTGAACCTTTACCCTAATACCCAATTGGACTTGTTCTGTAGTGACAATCTCTCCTTTCAATGCACGTGACTAACCAATTCGATGCGCAGATCTCAGTACGCGACTTACTCACCAACTTGAGAAAGATGTTAGCTGTAAAGTTTTTCAGTTCATCAACATGATAAAGATCACAAAGCTCCTTGGTTACAAAACTCTACGGTGTACAAACACAACAACTTCTTGAGTAGAAAGATGAATTAGGGTATATGTCTCCAGTTTACAATATGCTTGTGAAAAACTTTTGCATTGAGTTGCATTAGCTGTGACGGCCCTTAAAACAATATTTATATATGTTTAGGGTTGTGAGAAAAGAAAACCCAAACATCTATACATGGATTGGAGTGAAATCATATCTGAAAAACTAATTTTCTTAAATCTCAATAGATACCCTATCTATTGAGCAGCTGTCGAGCAGCAGGCTTAAACAACCTTTTAAATCTCGATAGATACTAGCTGCCGAGATTTAAAATCCAGCACTTCTTCACTTAATTCTTGGATAGACTTGCATGGGTTTAACACTTGAACTTGAAACCTTTTTTCTTGAAGTATTAAACACATCCTAGATTTACCCAATTATAAGTAAAGTTCGGTTTGTCAAAGGATTAGCCAATTCTATATTGACATATGTTCCTAACATGATTCACATATGTTCTAACAATATTTTTACAAATAGAATAACCATATTCTAGTTTGCTACAACCCAGTGGTACTTACTAATATTACTTAACAGACTTTTCAATAATAGACTATATTGTATATGAACCTCTTATTTACAACTTTAAGTCCCACTTGAAGATCTTGTTCTAGCAACTTGATACTATGTATGAGGCAACAGCTTCTACACCCCCAAATCCTTGAAGCTTGATCTCCTATAAATGCGTTTTGAGAGCTTGAGGAACAAGAACCCTAGATGTACAATAAGAGGTTCTTGGCTCTCCAAAAGTCTTTCTCACGTTTTGTAGGAGGTTCTTTTATACTTAGCCTTGGTTGCACAAACCTCTAGACACTTGAATGGTTGGATGGGATGAATTCTCACATTTGATATATGCAACTTAATCAATTGAATTAATTCTCGATCGACCGAAAACTTAAAGTCTTTATTGATCGATTAGCTATCAAGAGCTATCAAACTCATTGAACCTCGAAACTTATCTACAAAAACCTGGGCAGTTATCTTGACCTTAAAGCACACTTCAATCACACTTACAATACACACTTTAGTTCATGATTTGCTAATCTATAGCAAAGTCTCAACATTTTCAATAATTTTGATGGTTGTTACTTAATTTTAGAACCTGAAATAATGCCCAAAAACATATAAAATATACATTAAAAATATATTAATTAAACAATTGTTGTATCTCTATCATGCCATGTCTTAGTTTTTCAAAAAATGCTGTGTCGCCATATCTCAATTCATCTGTGCTTACCTGCTTGTAAAAATTGAGTTATTCAAAAAAGAAGAATATATTGTTGCACACAGATAATGTACGGGAAGTTATTCTTCAACGTACGTTTATACTTGCTTTCTCAAAATCACCAAGTTTTTATTTTGTGTTTGGCCTCCTATCAGCATTGCATGCAAATGCATTCAATTTGGTGAGGTATGAATTTGTACCTAACTATGCAATAGATTTAAATAGTGATATAAAGTGACATACTGTTGCTTTCTATATATAAATGGTTATTATTATAAGTGCACTGATTTCATTACTTTATATATATTAAAGGTGAAAATGTTGTATATATAGGTATACACGTGGATAGGTTGTAATAATGATGTTTGAGTTTGGAGAATATAGTTTTATAAAGTGAAAATTCAAGTTCTAGAATTTTCTAAGTGAAATTCAAAATTCAGTATTTTTGATCGGTTGAATTTTTTGCTCAATCGATCGAAATGAGGGAGAAAATAATCCTGAAGTTCTAGATGATTCAATCGCTATTCGATTCTTGTTTGATAGATCGATCGAAAAGAGCATTCGATCGATCAAAAGGAACTCTCAACTGATCGAAACTTGAAAAACTGAATTTTCTTTAGAATTTTTTGGTGACTGTTCAGAAAGTTTGAAGAGGTTTCAAGCCTTGTGAACGGTTTTATGGAACGTTTTAATTCTCCATACATGTCTTTCAATGAAATATAAGCCTATAGGTATAAATAGAGGCTTATATTCACTTGAAAAATAGTTAGTTAGAGAGAAACACAAGAAATCTTGTGGTTATTCTCTAGAATTGCTATCTGTAGAACCCAACAACTTGGTTAAATCCTGGAGATAAATTTGCGATAACCCTTTAGCAACAAAAGTGGGGGGGCAAATATTGTCTAAGGATAACAATTTTATGCCTACAAGTTATTTATTTCTGTTTGTCTTTTGTGTTATCTTTGTTCTTCCTTTGTTACTTTGTCTATTATTCCCAACATAAAACAATATTTTAGTCCCTACATTTTGGAGTCACAATCAATTTGGTCCTACGTTTTAGGGGTAGTCAATTTGGTCCTTGTTATTTTCAACTTGCAACCAATTTAGTCTCTACCGTTAACTACTAATGGAAAATGTTTATATGGCAAACGGTGTGCACAATTGGCACACATGTGGCGGATAAAATAATAATAAAAATATTTAATTGCTATTAAAAATTCCATGTCATAAATTAAAAAAAAAAATTCACATCAAACAAATAAAAAAAATGAGGTTGAATTTTTTTCCCGTTGTTTTTGCACTTTCTTGGCAACCAAACACATAAATCAAATCTCAAAAAATAACAAGAGAAGAATAAGTCAATTTTGACCCACTACATTGTTCACCAAATCATGAACCCACAACACAGTTCATACTAAACTCAGAGCCCATCGAAAGTCTCACACTAGAAACCTGTTTCAACCAAGGTGATAAATTTGATTTCAAGCAAAAACCCAATCTGTGTGTAAGAGATTGCGCCCCCGGCCCCTTTTTTTGGATGTTGAGCCAAATCCATGTGAATGGGTGAAGTCATGTTATTGCCTCTCAGAATGGAAGTTCAACTGATTATATTTTCCCCTTTAGATTAAGGGTTTTATAATAGAGTCGCCACTTATTTAATTATTGGAATAAATAAGAAAATCAAAATTGAAAAATTCCTCATTTTATTAATTTGCAATTGAATTTACATTGATCATAGGAAAATTACATGGCTTTGGTCCTAGTTACAATCTAAAAATTAAAAATTACAAGAATAAGTATTGATCTATCAACCCTTAATCTAAGCTCAGGGGCTATGTTACAAGGTGGGAAGATGTTAGCTAGGCACACACCTTACCCGGTGAAACCGGTCTTCTAGACTATGATGGCCAACATTCATATCATATCATCCAATATGTCAATCAATTTTCATATTGAATTTAATGTGTGTGCATGTGATAAACCATAATTCAATTTATTAAATATTACATTTGGATTAAAAAATAAATTCTAGTGAATATGTGTGGATGGTGATATCCTATATTCAATGATTTGAAAGAATTATGAAACAAACATGTTTTTTATTTTTATTTTTTTATGTGGATTTAAGATTAAAACTAGTGTTATGCATGAACATGTGATGAAGAACCAAGAACATTTGAAGAATACATAAGAACATTTAAGAACATTCAAACTTAAATAATTTTTTTTAATCCTCAACTTACCATTTTGCTTTTACAATTTATTTTTTCACCTGTCTCACACACCATGGTTAATTGCATGGTACAATAGCTTTTTGCTATAACAACAAATCTTATTGCATGGTGCAATAGCTAGGGCTATTGCACCAGATCTCAATCCGGTGGAGTTAATTTTGATTTGGAGCTATTGTGATCCTTATTAGGATCTTTTAGTTTGTGATGGGTGATTGTTTAGTTTGATTTTTGTGTTTTATGTTGTGTTTGGTCACTAAGAAACTGCAATAAAAGTTGGGAATTTTTTTAAATTCATCCTTTCAAATTTTTTATTTTATTGTTCTGAAGTGGATTTCTTTTTTTTCTTTTTTTTAATTTCTGATATGGCTTTCTTTTAATAGCAATTAAATATAATTTTTATTATTTTATTAGCCACATGTGTGCCAACTATGCAAATCGTTTGCCACATAAGCATTTTTTATTAGTAATTAACATGACTAAATTTGTTGAAAGTTAAAAATAACAGGAACAAAATTGATTGCTCTTAAAATGTAGAGACCAAATTGACTGTGTCCTCAAAATATAAGGACGAAAATAGTGTTTTCACCTATATTAAAAAGGTCTCCAGGCAACAATAACATGTTGGGAAAACACAGGAAAAAAATACAATTTTGTATCTCATACAAAAACACGCAGTGGAATATAAACGGATTTACTTCGTTCATGTGATACATGCAACATTGAGTGTTTTTTTTTTTATTTTTTAAAAGGAACAAGAAAGTGTACCTTGATGTAGTGAAATTCAAAACAAAATGAAGATTGAACTTGGGAAGACTTTCAATCCTCACTCCAATTCCATAATGTGCCCAAGATGTGTGGTCTCTCAATCCATGTGTATTTGCTTAAGAGAATAATCAAGTGTCTTGAGAAAATTCTGAATCTTTCTCTTTTTAACCATACATCTTTTTCTGCATTTTAGCAGTTTTTTTTTTAATAACTCGTATTAAATAAATGACTAATTATCTAATTGGGTTAGCCTTTTGGGCCAGCCCAATTTGGCTTTAGTGTGCGGCTTGGAATGGGACCAAAAGGGACAAATAAAGCTCTAGCTCCAATGAGCTTTGAACTTATCTATCAACTCTTGATAAGCCCAAATTTACCATTAATTATATTTAATATCACTATATAAATATAATTTCACTCTAGGCCTTATTTATAAATTATATCCCAAGACTTTATTAAACATTTAGCCCCCTTCATGAAAATATTCATAGTAATACAAAGTTATAATATATAACTGTCACTTTGAAGATTACTACATATTTATCCTTAAGTACCCAGTTTAGTCCTTTAAGTTATTCATATATTTTTTATGAAATCTAATTTCATAAAATATAAACTTTAGTAACTCTTTACTATAGTGGTTAGGCCTAACACTCTGAATAACCAAACTCATTAAACTTATCTCAAAGGAATATTTTATATCTCCATAAAGAGATTATGAATTCCATTTTGAGAATATGTATTCCTTCAATATTACGTGTGGTTGCCCAACATACTGAGGTTTCGACCGTTTGTTTAGATCTCACTCCTAATATATTAAAACAACTTACATTTCATGATCGGGATCACTGTTCCCTTAGGATTTAGAGTTTCTACAAATGAAAGTCTTAAGATTTATTATTCATTTGATAATCGTTAATAGAATAATAAATCTCACAGCGGTTCTGTTTAATATGTTTTATACACTTAAAACATATTAACATATCAATTAGTAGTCTTCATTTCCATGATCAAGATAAATCATCTTAATTGACATATTATAGTCTTCGCAGATAAAATGCCTAATTTCATCAAGACTACAAACTAAGATTTTGAGTTTATAAAAAACTTGTAATTTATATCTTCTGTGACTAAATCACGTAAATCACATACTATGCATCTCAAAGACTATATGATAATGTCCAAATATTCATATTACCATTATTTTAGATAATAATAAAACAACTTTATTACATATAATCTAAAGTCATACATAGCAAACAATAGGATTTAAGGGCACTAATCCTAACGTAACATATGTTACCAAATGGACTATTTATATTATCAAGTAATTACAAGGTAATAATTTGATATTTTATTAACTATTGCTTAGCAATCAATGGTGAATGATCCTAGATTACCTAGCAACTAGTTCAAGTAGGTGGGGTTAGATGTCTTTTAGTGGCTAGGGGTTATTCTTTAGAAATTTTCCCTATGTTATCAAATATATATATATATATATATCTTATGAATACTTTACAAACATACACAATCAAATCTCAAGTCTATAGAAATACATTTCTATACCTTTATGCATATAAAACATAATCTTACCTGTACTCAAATCAAGCCTCATAATACTCATGAGTTTGTTCACAAACACGTTATAATGTTTGAGCTTGACTCTTTTAATAGTAAAGCCTAAACTCGGCTCATAGAAGATAGAACCAGAAAAGGAAAATTTCAGTCTTAACCCAATAAGAAAAAAAAAAAAAAAACCTAAAATGTTTTGGTACAAGCATGTAACTCAAGCATTAAGCTAAATTTTGAAGACCTATTTGTTCTAAACATTTAAAAATGCAGAATTTTTTGAACCACACACCCTTGGTGTGATGGTCACTCCACAAGTATAAGTACTTATGGAGTGTGAGGGGGGGGTTAAGGGCCAGGGTTCAAGTTTCCTAGAATGAGTTTCACACACATATGCACTTAGATTAGCCTAGAGTAAAATTTCTATCTTGTTAAAAAAAAAAAAAAAAAAAACCTTCAACTTCCCCAAAAGCCTCAAACTCATATCAAATTTTAACATTGGCATTATGGCCTTTCTTAGCGAATGAATGCTAAGAGCATCCACATCAATGGGTGTAAAAATGTGTATATTTACACAATTGCTACAGTAACCGTGTAAATATACACGATTATTGTAGCTATGTATAATAATATATATATATATATATTTCTCTCTCACCATTCATATTCTCTCTTTCACCATTCACCAACCCAGCGAAAGAAACACAGCATCCTAACGGACACAACAATCCAGCAAAAGAAGAATAACAGAAGAGGAGGAGAAACACCCAACCACCAACCTAGCACCACCCAACCACCACCACTGCAACCCATTTCAACAGTTGATAATCCACCACAAAATTGACCCAAAATCAATAGAAAATCAAACCAAACCATCAGAAAACCCAACACAAAATCAAGCCAAACCCACCAGATCTGTCGTCGGATCTGCCTTGATGCTACCGCCATGGATCTACCTTGTTGCTGCCCGGATCTACTTGCTCTGTCGTCGGATTTTCTGCCATGTGTGAGTTTTGGGTTTGAGATATGAGAGAGGAAGAGAGTTCAGAGAGTACTAGACCTTTTGGTTTGAGACATGAGAGAGGAAGAGAGTTAAGGAAGTCCCAGAGGCAAAGAAGAATTGAGAGAGAGAGGGAGAAACACAGTTAAGACTTGAGATGAGGTTAAGAGGAAAAAGATATTAAAAAGATAGATATTAATAACATAATAATAATAAATATTATTTAAATAAAAAAGATTATAAAAATTGATGAATTGATGTGGGTGCTTTGAAAAAGTGGTAGTGTAAAATAGAAAAAGTAAGTTCTTAGAGCCACAAGAACCCTAGATGTACAATAAAAGGCTCTCGGCTCTCCAAAAGTCTTCTCACGTTCTCTAGGAGGTTCTTTTATACATAGCCTTTGTTGCACAAACCTCTAGATGTTGGGTGCATATGACACCCTTTGGATTCTAGCACACCTTTGTCAAAGCTCATTTATGAGCTTGTTCCAAAAGTCTTCAAAGGCTTGCTCTGTCATTTATTGAGAAATGACCAAAGCATGGGAGAGGTCTGACTTCTCTTAATAAGAAGTGATGCTAGGCATGTGGGACACATTGAAGAAAAAGAAAAGAAAGAAGCAGAGGCCATTCGGTCTTGTGAGGAGAGCTAAAACAGAGAGTCATTTTTTGGCTATTGTGTGTGAGTTCCAGAGTGAGCAAGAAACACAAAAGGAGAGAGCTTCAGCCATTTGAGGTGCAGTCCATGTGAAGAGATAGAGAGAAACACAGTGAGAGTGTGAGAGAGTGAAAAAGAAAAATGATACATTTTTCTTTGCTTAAGTTACACACAAGGAAAATAAATTGGTGGAATTCTCATGGAGTTTTTGAGTACTACAACCATAGAGAGTTGAAGTATTCAAAGGAAGATTTTGCTACTAGCTTTGTGATGAGATTGTATTTACTCCTTGAGATTTATTTGTTGTATATCCAATTTATTATGGACTCAAGTTTAGCATAAACATGATAGTTGTAATCTCTATTTCATAGTGGATATTTTTCAAAACTGCCCTGTGGTTTTTCCCTCTACACTAGAGGGTTTTCCACATAAGATTTGGTGTTCTTGTGTGATTGTGTTTATGTGGTGCTTGCTGGAATTTTTTCCCCCCATAATATTGCTATTGCTTGGTAGTTATATATTTTAATTCACACATAGACATAGAGGAGATTAGGATTTTTCCCCATCACTAGACACTTGAATGGTTTGGATGGGATGAATTCCCATATTTGATATATGCAATTCAATCAATTGAATTAATTCTCGATCGATCGAAAACTTAAGGTCTTGATGAATAATTAGCTAACGAGAGCTATCAAACTTATTGAACCTCGAAACTAATATGCAAAACCTGGGCATTTATCTTGACCTCAAAGTGCACTTCCATTACACTTACAAATTACAATACACACTTGATTTCACGGTTTGCCAATCTATACCAAAGTCTCAACTACATTTTCAATAATTTTGATGGTTGTTACTTAATTTTAGAACCTAAAATAATGCTCAAAAACATATAAAATATACCTAAAAATAAATACTTATTAATTAAATAATTGTTGTATTTTTATCATTTTTTGTCTTAGTTTTTCAAAAAATGCCGTGTCACCATGCATATCTCAATTCACCTATGCTTACCTGCTTGTAAAAATTGAATTATTCAAAAAAAAAAAAAAAAAGAAGGATATTCTGCAACGTACGTTTATGCTTGCTTTCTCAAAATCACCAAGTTTTTATGTTGTGTTTGGCCTCCTATCAGCATTGCATTTCAATTTGGTGAGGTATGAATTTGTACCTGGATTTGGCTTACATCCAATACTTTTTTTAAAATGAATCTCCTTTTGTTTTAATAAGAGACTATCACATCGTCCACTAACTAAATAAAAAGTGAAAATTAAAAAACTTCTTCTTAGAAATTTGAACCCCGGCCCTTACCTCCTATACCCTACAAGCACTTATACTTGTTAAGTGACCATCACACTAAAAATGCGCGGTGATGCATGCTGTAAATTTAAATAGTGATATAAGGCGACATAAGGTGACATACTGTTGTTTTCTATATATTATAAGTGCATTAATTTCATTACTTTTATGTAGTATATATTAAAATGGAAAATGGTTTCCAGACAACAATAACAGACGTTTA
This sequence comes from Quercus suber, assembly GCF_002906115.3. Lineage (NCBI taxonomy): Eukaryota > Viridiplantae > Streptophyta > Magnoliopsida > Fagales > Fagaceae > Quercus > Quercus suber. Next base: position 356,920 of record NW_027069797.1, on the reverse strand, counting down.
CCAAATTAGGTTTGCTCATGTCTTGAGTTACCAAATATGAATTCCAACCCTGACAACAGAATTTTTTAATCTTGGATACGATGCCTCCCGTTTATTTTGACTTTTGAGTTACAATTAAGTATGAATTGTACATTGCTCCTGGTTTTGTGGCTTTTAAATTCATTTTCTTTCCATCTCTATAGCATGCTTTTTGTTGAAGTATTGGATGGTATAGTTATAAATAATGAGTGGTTAATAGAATATTATTAGACCCAAACCTATAGTAAGTAGGCCTTTGATTATCAATGAACTTCTTTTCACTCAGAAGCTTTATTTGCCACTTCACTAGCTGCAAGGATCCAGGAAGAAAACACTAGCGGTGTCAGGTGCTTATGCATGCATGCATGGTCCAGTTTTAACTGCTCCACCGGACTCCCATTTTTTATATGATGGATATTATGAAGCATATCCATCACAGCATCCTTTCAACAATGTACTACAATTAGGTACTAGAAACATATTCTTGAAGGGTGGAACTAATTAAAATGGCAAATCAGAATATGAGCCATATACATAAGAAAACTGGAAATGCAAAAATACATAAGAAAACTGGAAATACAAAAATGGTAATTCCGTCACCATTGTCCTTCTTTGAGAAGCATCATAAGATTAATGAAGAGAAGCGGTTTCGTTGAAATTATGATGTTAATTTCGTGTTCATTTCCTACCCTTATGGCTCTAAAATCTAAATGCTAGTCTTCGCTTGGGTAATTAATTGCCTCAAATTTATAATGTTACATGGTTAGTTATGCGGTTTTTCTTGATGATGGAAAATTAACTTTATTAGTTTCGAGTTTCCTTACCATGTTTTTGGGACAAAATGGACTTTTGCCCTTTTCAAGCAAATTAATTAGCTTTTTACCCCTTTTTCCAAACTATGTAAAGAAATGCTCCTCTTTTTATAACTCGATTTATGATAAATCGAGTTAGAAAAAAAAAATTTTGAAACCCTATAGTGGCGTTTTAATGAGCCTATAGTGACGTTTTTAAAACCTATAATGACATTTTTTAACTCAACTTCAATGAAATCAAATTATAGGCAATTTTTTATACCTATAACTGGATTTCATTGAGGTCGAGTTAAAAAACCTCACTATAGGCTTATTAAAACGCCATTATAGGGCTTAACTCAATTTATTATAAATCGAGTTTTAAAAGAGGGTCATTTTCCTACTTAGTTTGAAAATTTGGGTATAAAGCTAATTAATTTGCCTAAAAAGGGCAAAAGCCCATTTTGTCCCGTGTTCTTGGATAGAGGGGAGAAGAAGGGGATGGAAAGAGTTTAATGAATTTTATTTGGATGTTTTTTTAGAGGTGAGAGGAAAAAAAGTTTGAGGGGAATTTGAGGGGTAACATACAACAAAATTCATGCTAATGTTCTAATACCAAAATGATGCAAATGGTAAAGCACATATATCAACAAGGTTTTAGTTTTCTCAACAAAAAAATATATATATATATATATTTGGAAGACAACAAATATATTGTTAAAGTACATGTATCAAGGAAAATTTGTGAGGTTTGGACTTATGTATCATAGTGAGAATGCAGCATGTGTTTGTGTGAGAGCAAAGAAAACAATGAGAACTTCTTGTTGGGTATGTTTTAAAATTAATTGGGTACGTTCAAAACTTAAGCCCATAATATTTTGTTGTAAAGCCTAAGCCCATGCTCTAGAATTTTCCTTGGCTAGCGTGGGAATTTTTGGCAGCAAACAAAACCTTCAATCATCTCACATTTCCTTACTTTGATACTTTAGCTACTCTGTTTTTGCTGAAAATTTTCTCTTAGGCATTTGTGATGAGTTCGAAACTCTGTTTGTGAGTGCACATTAACAGAGTTGCCATTGTTTCCTGAAGAGCGACCGCTTGAGCCATTTGCACCAATGGATTCATTCCAGTGGAGGTGAAAAAATATTTGGATTTTCTCTAAGGAATGTTTTTGAGTGTTGAGACTTAAGATTAAAAAAAATCTAAAGTTAGGGTCTCAAGTGAGGGAGAAAATGGGCATTTGCCCCTTTCGCCAAAACTTTTCAGCAAAATGTCCCATATCTAAAACTATTTAGGGAAAAGCCCCTGTTTTGAAACTCGATTTTCTAAAAATCGAGTTTCAATTTAAAACTCAATTTTAGGACAATCGAGTTATAGCAAACTAAAAATTAAAAAAAAAAAAATTCTAGAACTCAAGTTCATGGAACTCGAGTACTTTCCATGGAACTCGAGTTCTAGAAAATAATAATAATAATAATAAAATCTATGTCCACGTTCGCTATAACAAAATGTTCCAAAAATCGAGTTTTACATTTGAAACTCGATTTTTAGAAAATCGAGTTTCAAAACAGAGCATTTTTCTAATTAGTTTTAGACATGGAGCATTTTGCTGGAAAGTTTGTAAGAAATAGGTAAAAGCCCATTTTGGCCCTCAAGTGAGTTTGTATTAATTCCTAAGAAAGCGATATAATTTGTAGTGTACTAAAGTTTTAGGCATAAACTCAAGAATATATTGTAACTTATTTTATTATAGGAAATTCATTCAAAGCTAATCTTGTGGATTTTCCATTGAAGGAGACAATGGCAAAATAATTTTTGTTGAAACTGAAAATTGAAAACATTATAGCAAAATAATTTTTAAATGTGTAAATAGTGCCGTGGGACCCATTTTTAATATATTTTTTTAATAAAGTGGTTGTGGGTCCCATGAATAGTGCATGAACAGTAACTTTGTCTCCCGAACAGTGTAATCATATGCATGAACAGTGCCGGTTACTGTTCATAAGCACTAAAAAAAAAAAAAAAAAAAAAGAGAGAGAAAACGCAAAACGTGCAAACACACAAACGCAAATGCGAATCCAAACAGCACCATAATCTCCCTTTTTTTTCAAAGTCATAATTACTTACTAATGGAAAGGTTTTTGGTTGTTAAAGCATTCTCATCAGGTGTGATTCTTGGATTGCCATTTATAAATGCTTTGTATCCCTTTCTTGTTGAACATGATGGAATTACTACTGATCCTTTTGGTCAAAAAGTAAAATTTGAATTTGCTTCAAAACTTGAAATTGACATCAATAATGCTTTAGATTTGTCTTGTGATTTTCCTATTAATAATCCTGTTCATGAATCACAGAGTAGTACCAAATTATCAACTATTGCCAATCACTCTAATATTTTTAATGATTCTTTGCAGGAATCAGACACTGATGCGAGGATAAGTACCACTAATAAGTGGGATAATAATAATATTTATATTTATACCACTAGTAAGTGGATTATTATGGTTCCCTCTTCATCCGAAAGGAAAAACAAGGGAAAAGCTCCTGTACAGGACTATTCTCAAAATGAAAGGCTCCTAACGGGAAGGCGTTTTAAAATGCATGAAGGCGCATCTTCTGGGATAAAACCCAGTAGATCAACATCCCTTCAGGACTCTGTCCCGGCAATGGTGACTTATTCCAGTGGTGATATGATGATTGCTTTACAGGAAGTCTTATCCAGGTCCTTACAGTTTCATAATGGTGTCTATAGTGAATTACCAGATTCCATTAAATTCATTCTTGACAATCTCTATGCTGCCTTTACTAAAGACCTTATGTTAAATATTTTGATGAGAAAAACATTCCCACTAAGGCTCGTCCAATTCAAATGAATGTTGAAACTGTTGAGTTTTGCAAAAAAGAAATCCATGATTTGTTAGAGAAAAAACTTATTAGGAATAGCAAGTCCCCTTGGTCTTGCTCTGCTTTCTATGTTCAAAAGAATGCTGAAATTGAGAGAGGAACTCCTCGTCTGGTTATTAACTATAAACCTTTGAACAAGGTTTTGGAATGGATTCGGTATCCTATTCCCAACAAGAATGACTTGGTCCATAGATTGTGTGAGGCTGTAGTATTCTCCAAATTTGATATGAAATCAGGATTCTGGCAAATCCAGATTAGTGAGAATGATAGGTACAAAACTGCTTTTACCACTCCTTTTGGACATTATGAGTGGAATGTTATGCCTTTCGGTCTGAAGAATGCCCCCAGTGAATTCCAAAACATTATGAATGATATTTTCAACTCCTTTAGCCACTTCACTATTGTTTATATTGATGATGTTCTTGTTTACTCCAATTCCATTGATGAACACTGGAAACATTTGTATTCATTTCTAGATACTATTAAAAGAAATGGTCTCGTTGTCTCTGCTAAGAAAATCAAACTGTTTCAAACAAAAGTGCGTTTCCTTGGCTATGACATCTCTGAAGGACAAATTCGTCCTATTGATAGAGCCATTCAATTTGCTGATAAATTTCCTGATGTTATCACTGATAAAACTCAACTCCAAAGATTTCTTGGGTCATTAAATTATGTTGCTGATTTCTACAAAGATATGAGAAAACAATGTAAACCTCTCTTTGATCGGTTAAAGAGCAATCTTTCACCTTGGTCTGATGTTCATACCTCTATTGTTAAACAAATCAAGTCCCATGTTAAGACACTCCCATGTCTTGGTATTCCAACTGTTGATGCTTTCAAAATTGTTGAAACCGATGCTTCTGATATTGGTTATGGTGGTATTCTAAAACAAAGAGTTTCTCCAGAGTCACCTGAACAAATTGTCTGTTTCTATTCTGGAATATGGAATAATGCACAGTTAAATTATAGTACTATTAAAAAGGAAATTTTATCTATAGTACTATGTATTTCAAAATTTCAAAGTGATTTGTTAAACCAAAGATTTTTGCTACGTATTGATTGCAAAAGTGCTAAATATGTTATTGAGAAACTATTCCTGATCCGGATGAATTGGACGAAGATGATAATGTGTTCATCCAGTTAGAATGGGAAGAACACTTTGGAAGTACTCTTAGGGTGTATGAAAAGAAACACCCATTTCCTGGTCTTTTGATTAATTATGATGACAACCCATTTATTATTGATGGTCCATTTACTGATACTCCTGAAGATGATGATAATACTGATCCTGATCCTAACTGGCTTTCTCATATGTTTGAATATGGCTTTATCAGGTTCTTAAAATTAACAAGCCATCATCAAGCCAGCCAGCTTCCACAAATAATTCAAGATGCTATTAAAAGATTTCCTAGTCCTCTTGTTTCTATCAGATGCTGGAGTACTTTGCCAAAATGGGAAAGAGATAATTGGATGAGTGTCCAGCCTTCAAAGCATCTTGTTCTCATAAATGGACATACTCACCAAGGACCATGGTTTGAAGGAAATTCCCATTTGTCCTTTAATGATCCTAATGCTCTAGCCGAATGTTGGAGTAATTATTTCAATAACCAGATTATTGAGGTGGCTCAAAGTTTATGGAAAAATTATCATTTCATTGGCAGTACTGATCGAATTTCTATTTTTGGTCCCAGGCCATATGTTGATACTATTGCTCGGATGCGGATAACTAATCACTGTAATCCAAGGAGCCTGCTCATCCCGGGAAAAAGACCAGTGTTTGAACCAATATTATATTGCGGATTCTGCAATAGATACTCTATTTACCATGACCATCCATGCAACTCTCCACAAGGCCTTTTGATCCATTTGATGGATACCCATCTGATGCTCCTTCTACTGATTAATTTTATAATATTATTGCTCTCACTGATAAAGTTATTTTCTTGATACTCCCATTATCAAGAACTGTTTTAGTCAAGATTCTGCTAACTCCTTGCAGTTTATTAATGGTTGTTTCTCTATTTGTCTGGCCTGCACAATGGCTAAAAATGTTACACTATTCACGTGCCCCTATATATTCTCATGCGTCTGCAGCAATTCACTGTGTTTTCTCATCCTTTTACTATGATACTCCTGTACAAGGCCATGCGTCTGACAAAAATATGATGATTGGTACCATACCATATTCCTTGTCTATGCTCCTACAAGCAACATTAATGATTCTTCTTGCTTTTTGTCACCTCCAAGTCAGAAGCATCAAATATTCCAAATTTGCTGAAGACTTCAAGTCAAAAAGTAAGAAAAATTACTGTTCACGGATTACTGTTCACGGATTACTGTTCACGGATTACTGTTCATGGATTACTGTTCACGGATTACTGTTCACTTTTTACTGTTCATAACACTGTTCACTCTGAATTTTGCCTATTTAAGGGGGCTGTCCCTTAAGTTAGAAAAAGGAGTTTTTTCAGAGAGAATTCTTCCTAGAGAGAGCTTTCTTTCCTAGAAGCCTTCTTTGAGAGAGTTCTTTGTTCACTATAACCTTGTTCTCCTACTACCTTGTTCCTACAAACCTTGTAACTAGGACTAGTTCAAGTTTTGTAACTGTTGATCTGTTCTGAGATCTTGTATTCACTACTACTACTGTAAGTGTTTAACTCTACTTTCAATAAAGAAGCATTTTCAGTTAACTCTATGTTCATTATGTTCATTATACTACTTATTGCTACCGCCACCTTGGACGGATTACCGCCATACTGGACGGTTCTAAATTGCTTTTGTTTACTTTGAATTATTTACTTTAAATTATTTTGTTATATACTGCTTGGCTGGTTCTACCGCCTTATTATTGTTCATCTATTTTGCTTAACACTACTTTCAAGTTATATATTACTGTGCTTCCATCTCCATCTCTGTCTCTTCCCTTCAGCTGTGCGTCCCCTTCCCCTTTATGGTATCAGAGCCACTCTTTTCTGGCCGGTGGTAGTGTTGTTGTGTCTTTGTACCTTGTCTGTGCTTGTCCGACCCTTTGGTGCTCCGTTGTTGTGTCCCCTTCTTAGCCACTCTTTTCTGGCCGGTGGTAGTGTTGTTGTGTCTTTGTACCTTGTCTGTGCTTGTCTGACCCTTTGGTGCTCCGTTGTTGTGTCCCCTTCTTACCGTCGTTGGCACCACCCTAGGTGTAAAGTGAATTCCCAGAACCTGACTGTAAGGCCCGTTTGAGCCAAGAGAGGGCGTGTAGGGCATGTGTGTGGTATAGGGTTGCTTAGGGTATGTGTTACGAAATGCAACGGTTGTGAGAAAAACATAATTTGTCCTTCAGAGATGTCATAGCCAAGGAAACGCACTTTTGTTTGAAACAGTTTGATTTTCTTAGCAGAGACAACGAGACCATTTCTTTTAATAGTATCTAGAAATGAATACAAATGTTTCCAGTGTTCATCAATGGAATTGGAGTAAACAAGAACATCATCAATATAAACAATAGTGAAGTGGCTAAAGGAGTTGAAAATATCATTCATAATGTTTTGGAATTCACTGGGGGCATTCTTCAGACCGAAAGGCATAACATTCCACTCATAATGTCCAAAAGGAGTGGTAAAAGCAGTTTTGTACCTATCATTCTCACTAATCTGGATTTGCCAGAATCCTGATTTCATATCAAATTTGGAGAATACTACAGCCTCACACAATCTATGGACCAAGTCATTCTTGTTGGGAATAGGATACCGAATCCATTCCAAAACCTTGTTCAAAGGTTTATAGTTAATAACCAGACGAGGAGTTCCTCTCTCAATTTCAGCATTCTTTTGAACATAGAAAGCAGAGCAAGACCAAGGGGACTTGCTATTCCTAATAAGTTTTTTCTCTAACAAATCATGGATTTCTTTTTTGCAAAACTCAACAGTTTCAACATTCATTTGAATTGGACGAGCCTTAGTGGGAATGTTTTTCTCATCAAAATATTTAACATAAGGTCTTTAGTAAAGGCAGCATAGAGATTGTCAAGAATGAATTTAATGGAATCTGGTAATTCACTATAGACACCATTATGAAACTGTAAGGACCTGGATAAGACTTCCTGTAAAGCAATCATCATATCACCACTGGAATAAGTCACCATTGCCGGGACAGAGTCCTGAAGGGATGTTGATCTACTGGGTTTTATCCCAGAAGATGCGCCTTCATGCATTTTAAAACGCCTTCCCGTTAGGAGCCTTTCATTTTGAGAATAGTCCTGTACAGGAGCTTTTCCCTTGTTTTTCCTTTCGGATGAAGAGGGAACCATAATAATCCACTTACTAGTGGTATAAATATAAATATTATTATTATCCCACTTATTAGTGGTACTTATCCTCGCATCAGTGTCTGATTCCTGCAAAGAATCATTAAAAATATTAGAGTGATTGGCAATAGTTGATAATTTGGTACTACTCTGTGATTCATGAACAGGATTATTAATAGGAAAATCACAAGACAAATCTAAAGCATTATTGATGTCAATTTCAAGTTTTGAAGCAAATTCAAATTTTACTTTTTGACCAAAAGGATCAGTAGTAATTCCATCATGTTCAACAAGAAAGGGATACAAAGCATTTATAAATGGCAATCCAAGAATCACACCTGATGAGAATGCTTTAACAACCAAAAACCTTTCCATTAGTAAGTAATTATGACTTTGAAAAAAAAGGGAGATTATGGTGCTGTTTGGATTCGCATTTGCGTTTGTGTGTTTGCACGTTTTGCGTTTTCTCTCTCTTTTTTTTTTTTTTTTTTTTTAGTGCTTATGAACAGTAACCGGCACTGTTCATGCATATGATTACACTGTTCGGGAGACAAAGTTACTGTTCATGCACTATTCATGGGACCCACAACCACTTTATTAAAAAAATATATTAAAAATGGGTCCCACGGCACTATTTACACATTTAAAAATTATTTTGCTATAATGTTTTCAATTTTCAGTTTCAACAAAAATTATTTTGCCATTGTCTCCTTCAATGGAAAATCCACAAGATTAGCTTTGAATGAATTTCCTATAATAAAATAAGTTACAATATATTCTTGAGTTTATGCCTAAAACTTTAGTACACTACAAATTATATCGCTTTCTTAGGAATTAATACAAACTCACTTGAGGGCCAAAATGGGCTTTTACCTATTTCTTACAAACTTTCCAGCAAAATGCTCCATGTCTAAAACTAATTAGAAAAATGCTCTGTTTTGAAACTCGATTTTCTAAAAATCGAGTTTCAAATGTAAAACTCGATTTTTGGAACATTTTGTTATAGCGAACGTGGACATAGATTTTATTATTATTATTATTATTTTCTAGAACTCGAGTTCCATGGAAAGTACTCGAGTTCCATGAACTTGAGTTCTAGAATTTTTTTTTTTTTAATTTTTAGTTTGCTATAACTCGATTGTCCTAAAATTGAGTTTTAAATTGAAACTCGATTTTTAGAAAATCGAGTTTCAAAACAGGGGCTTTTCCCTAAATAGTTTTAGATATGGGACATTTTGCTGAAAAGTTTTGGCAAAAGGGGCAAATGCCCATTTTCTCCCTCACTTGAGACCCTAACTTTAGATTTTTTTTAATCTTAAGTCTCAACACTCAAAAACATTCCTTAGAGAAAATCCAAATATTTTTTCATTCCTTATATGTGTCTTATGGCTAAAGAAGTGTTGGAAGTATAGTTTTGAAAATTGTCCAAATCGATTAACAAAGTTACAAAGCAATATCAATAATATATCAATAAAACAAGATATGCTCAAATTAACTTATAAGCAAAATAGACAAGTGCAAAAGCGTACAAAATTAAGGATTAAGTAAACTTATCGCTGAGGCACAGAACTAAATCTGCTGTCCTTAAGAAGCGATTTCACCTCCACTGGAATGAATCCATTGGTGCAAATGGCTCAAGCGGTCGCTCTTCAGGAAACAATGGCAACTCTGTTAATGTGCACTCACAAATAGAGTTTCGAACTCATCACAAATGCCTAAGAGAAAATTTTCAGCAAAAACAGAGTAGCTAAAGTATCAAAGTAAGGAAATGTGAGATGATTGAAGGTTTTGTTTGCTGCCAAAAATTCCCACGCTAGCCAAGGAAAATTCTAGAGCATGGGCTTAGGCTTTACAACAAAATATTATGGGCTTAAGTTTTGAACGTACCCAATTAATTTTAAAACATACCCAACAAGAAGTTCTCATTGTTTTCTTTGCTCTCACACAAACACATGCTGCATTCTCACTATGATACATAAGTCCAAACCTCACAAATTTTCCTTGATACATGTACTTTAACAATATATTTGTTGTCTTCCAAATATATATATATATATATTTTTTTGTTGAGAAAACTAAAACCTTGTTGATATATGTGCTTTACCATTTGCATCATTTTGGTATTAGAACATTAGCATGAATTTTGTTGTATGTTACCCCTCAAATTCCCCTCAAACTTTTTTTCCTCTCACCTCTAAAAAAACATCCAAATAAAATTCATTAAACTCTTTCCATCCCCTTCTTCTCCCCTCTATCCAAGAACACGGGACAAAATGGGCTTTTGCCCTTTTTAGGCAAATTAATTAGCTTTATACCCAAATTTTCAAACTAAGTAGGAAAATGACCCTCTTTTAAAACTCGATTTATAATAAATTGAGTTAAGCCCTATAATGGCGTTTTAATAAGCCTATAGTGAGGTTTTTTAACTCGACCTCAATGAAATCCAGTTATAGGTATAAAAAATTGCCTATAATTTGATTTCATTGAAGTTGAGTTAAAAAATGTCATTATAGGTTTTAAAAACGTCACTATAGGCTCATTAAAACGCCACTATAGGGTTTCAAATTTTTTTTTTTCTAACTCGATTTATCATAAATCGAGTTATAAAAAGAGGAGCATTTCTTTACATAGTTTGGAAAAAGGGGTAAAAAGCTAATTAATTTGCTTGAAAAGGGCAAAAGTCCATTTTGTCCCAAAAACATGGTAAGGAAACTCGAAACTAATAAAGTTAATTTTCCATCATCAAGAAAAACCGCATAACTAACCATGTAACATTATAAATTTGAGGCAATTAATTACCCAAGCGAAGACTAGCATTTAGATTTTAGAGCCATAAGGGTAGGAAATGAACACGAAATTAACATCATAATTTCAACGAAACCGCTTCTCTTCATTAATCTTATGATGCTTCTCAAAGAAGGACAATGGTGACGGAATTACCATTTTTGTATTTCCAGTTTTCTTATGTATTTTTGCATTTCCAGTTTTCTTATGTATATGGCTCATATTCTGATTTGCCATTTTAATTAGTTCCACCCTTCAAGAATATGTTTCTAGTACCTAATTGTAGTACATTGTTGAAAGGATGCTGTGATGGATATGCTTCATAATATCCATCATATAAAAAATGGGAGTCCGGTGGAGCAGTTAAAACTGGACCATGCATGCATGCATAAGCACCTGACACCGCTAGTGTTTTCTTCCTGGATCCTTGCAGCTAGTGAAGTGGCAAATAAAGCTTCTGAGTGAAAAGAAGTTCATTGATAATCAAAGGCCTACTTACTATAGGTTTGGGTCTAATAATATTCTATTAACCACTCATTATTTATAACTATACCATCCAATACTTCAACAAAAAGCATGCTATAGAGATGGAAAGAAAATGAATTTAAAAGCCACAAAACCAGGAGCAATGTACAATTCATACTTAATTGTAACTCAAAAGTCAAAATAAACGGGAGGCATCGTATCCAAGATTAAAAAATTCTGTTGTCAGGGTTGGAATTCATATTTGGTAACTCAAGACATGAGCAAACCTAATTTGGTAAACGTCTGTTATTGTTGTCTGGAAACCATTTTCCATTTTAATATATACTACATAAAAGTAATGAAATTAATGCACTTATAATATATAGAAAACAACAGTATGTCACCTTATGTCGCCTTATATCACTATTTAAATTTACAGCATGCATCACCGCGCATTTTTAGTGTGATGGTCACTTAACAAGTATAAGTGCTTGTAGGGTATAGGAGGTAAGGGCCGGGGTTCAAATTTCTAAGAAGAAGTTTTTTAATTTTCACTTTTTATTTAGTTAGTGGACGATGTGATAGTCTCTTATTAAAACAAAAGGAGATTCATTTTAAAAAAAGTATTGGATGTAAGCCAAATCCAGGTACAAATTCATACCTCACCAAATTGAAATGCAATGCTGATAGGAGGCCAAACACAACATAAAAACTTGGTGATTTTGAGAAAGCAAGCATAAACGTACGTTGCAGAATATCCTTCTTTTTTTTTTTTTTTTTGAATAATTCAATTTTTTTTTGAGGTTTGTGAATGTGGTGGGTTGTTGTGGATTTTTTTTTTTTTTTTTTAAGGTGGCGTTGGTGGATGTGGGTTTGTGTCAGTGGTGGCTGTCAATGTTGTTGCGGCAGTGGTTGTTGGTGGCCGTTATTGCGGCAGTGGTGGTTATGCCGTTGTTGATGATGATGATGAAGGGGGAGGAGTTAATATATTATATGAATGTGTTGTAAATATTATTTTAATGTATAGAATTGAAGAATAAAACATGTGATGAATGAGATATTGTTAAATGATGTGGTAAAATAATAAAGTAAGTTTTTGGTGTATCAAAATTGCATTTTTTATAGAAGAGCTGATGGTAATGCTCTTAGAAAAATATCAAGTAGAACTATTTAAATTTGTATTATGTAATTGAAGGTGGAAAAAAGGTGTAACTTATGTAAATTTCTATTTGTTAGATAGATATATATAAAGTACAACTTTTATAATTAATTGTTATTTTGGTAAAGCTATTCTATAGTTATATTTATTTTAACTTAATATTCCTTTTTTTTTTTTTTATCTCTATTTAATGTAGAGTTTTTTTAAAGCCTCAATTTTAACATATAAAAGAGGTTTATTATTAGTTATATCAACAAGAAATGTCTAAGTTGAAAGTCGGCAGCGGTGGGATTTGTTTATAAAGCTAAGGCTTTTAACATAAGCCAAGTGTGATGCTTCACCTTCATGCTTGTGATCCATGATGTATGGGATGATGACGCACCTCCATTTTTTTTTTTTTTTCGTGTTTTTATACAGATGTAATGATTTACAGTTTCTTGAAATATTCTACTAATTTACTAAGAAAAACAAGAAAGGAAGTCAAATACCTAGCTAATACTATTCAATTGTTTGCCACTTTGATGAGATTTCTTATTTTATAAATGTAGTCATTTGTAAATGAAAATTAAGTTCACCAGTTGCCAAAAGAAATATTCAATTAATCAGCATGCAGTCAGCTAGCAGTACTTTTTGCTAGAGACATAATACGCGTGGCAGTTGGATCTTAGTTATTTGGTCTGGTGTGCCTGGTGACGCTTTTGTTTGTCAAATTTCTAAACACCCAGGGACGCTGCTACCTTTGGCCCCAAATTTTTTATAAAAAATATTATTATTATTATTATTATTATTATTATTATTATTATTATGTACTAATTTTAACAATTTTGTCCTATAAAATTACTTTTTTTCCCTTAAAAAATATCTTTAATTCTTTTAAGAGTAATGCTATATATACTTACAAACTTTTTTACAACATTTTTACAAATTATTTTGGTAACAAATTCTTATTAGTTCGCACATTAGTCTACCACTCACATCATTTTTTTACTTACTAGTAATCACTTATTACATTAATAATTTATAAAAAAAAGTTTGTAGTGCTAGTATTTTCCTCATTTTAGTGACTATAAAAAAAATTTATAAATCTAAAACAAAATATACAAGCCCAAAAATAATAGCTCAACAATAAAAATTACCTATAGTAAAACTAAAAAAAAAAAGCTCAATTAACCAATTTTATTTAAAATAAACAACCTTGCCCTTTAAAAAATTCTAAACAAAAATAATTTTGTTCTTACCATCACCCAAAAAAAAAAAAATCAGTAGCTAAATAGTAGTAAAGTCAAATGTTGAAACCGCTGCACACAGTCAACAGTAAAGCCGCCCCCTTCAACTCAAAGTTCTAGCTCCGTCCCTATAAACACCCCTATTTAATTATCACTAATTCTTGTTACATATGCTGTGTTATATACTGCTATACACACTTCAGCAAAAATAAACATGATTTATGTTATAATTATGAAATCATGTTTTGAAAATATAATTTTACTGTGTGTCACACAGTGTATAACTATCATCACTCTTTCATTATATTTATATCCAAAGATAGAGCTCCTACTCTTCATCCAAACCCAACTATATTCTATTTATATGCTTCACTAAAACTTTCCTTGTTAAAGTTGTATCTAAACGATTCCTATCATAGTACACCTTGCTAAAACTAAATGGCTGCAAATGATGTTCAATGTTGTGAGCCAATGTTCTGGGTGTATCTAGTCATATGTGTGGTTCTCGTGTGTTTTGCTGGACTCATGTCAGGCCTTACCTTGGGACTCCTGTCTATTAGCCTTGTTGATCTTGAGGTCCTTGCCAAGGCTGGTCAGCCCCAAGATAGGAAGAATGCAGGTCAAACATTTTTCACAACTCCATTGGTCCTCGCAAATTTCCCTTAATTGATTCTTTTTCTAAAGCAATTAAACTCAATTTTAATACTGCTAATATCATTTCTCCTATACTTGGTTGCAGAGAAAATTTTACCAATCGTTAAGAACCATCACTTGCTCCTATGTACCCTACTCATAAGCAATTCATTGGCAATGGAGGTAGCTATATACTTGTGATATAATTCACTATTTCTTCATCTTTATACCTATTAATTTGAAATGCATGTAAAACAAGGCCCTGCCCATTTTCGTCGATGGACTTCTTCCGGCTTGGGGTGCTATTTTGGTATCAGTCACCCTTGTACTAGCTTTCGGCGAGGTAATTTCTTAGACAGGCTATCTATTTTGGAAAGTGGATTGGTTGTTGATTGCTAAATTAGATCAAATACCTGCTACTTTGCAGATTATTCCTCAAGCTTTGTGTTCAAGGTATGGGCTAAGTGTTGGTGCAAAACTCTCATTCCTAGTTCGGTTGCTTGTCTTAGTCCTCCTTCCTATATCTTATCCCATTAGTAAGGTAATTTTCATCTCTATATATACATATATACCAAGAGAAAGATTCTTATTGTCTCCTTCAGTGAAAATTGACAAAGATCATATGCTTCATCTAAGTAATATAAGAAAAATAATGTCTTTTAAAGGTAAAAGGGCATTGTTTGTTAACAATATAACTCGAGGCTTCTTCATGTAGCAGCTGTTGGATTGGCTTCTTGGTGAAGGGCATTCCGCACTTCTTGGACGGGCTGAGCTTAAAACATTGGTAGATATGCATGGATATAAGGTTAGTGTGTCTGATATTCATTCAGCTTGTATCAATCGCAGATTATGTGCAATTCATGAAGTGTTAAGGAAATTGATAATGATCAGAAAATAACATGACTTCGAGATGTCTTGAAAACACTTTCTTTAAGATGATAATTACTCTATTCGAATGAGTTTTTGAATTAAGATCAATTTACCTTTGAGATAAAAAAAAAAGTCACCAATTGTATAAGGCAATTCTGCAGTTTTTTTTAAAGGGTTTTTCTTTTTTCTTTTTTTTCTTTTTTTTTTTCTTTTTTTACAATATAAAATTTCTACTTTAACTTAATCTAAGTGTGTATATGTGTATATGTGTTTTTTTAAAAATTGTATATTTGACTATGATTCATCCGGCCCTTAATTTAATCTTAATTAATTAGCACCTTATACATAATAATGTATTACCTTTTAGAAATATCTTCTTTTCTTTTTTTTTCTTTCTCTTTCTGTTTCAGAAACATCTTTTTAAGATAATTTTTTAATGAAATCGTGTCTCTAACCAGGATTTTTTTAACATAATAATTCATAACACTTTTTGAATATTATTAATTTTCAAAATAATTCAAAAGAAAAGGTTTATGATTTAGTGCATCTTTACGATCTTGATCACATTTGTATATGCAAAGTGCGTCACACATCATACACACACCTGCTCTAGAGCCACGTGTAAATATGTTCTCCCAAATATTTTACTATTTGTTAGCATTTGCATTACTTTATATACTTACAAAAAGCTTTATAAATTTTCAACATGGGACAAATTTCTCAACATCAAAACACAAACCCACTTCCTTTTTTTTCCCTAATACAATCTACAAAACAGATTTTTAACATGAAGTTGTTCACATTCCCAACTAAGCTAAATTGGCTAAGAGCTTGTAGCTTAACTAATCTACATTTTTTAGTGTTTTCAATAGAGACATTTAAGATTAAATCCTTCATCCTCTAACTATTGAATTAAAAATAAATAAATTTATTGCATCTTTAAGAGCATGGAAATTTAAAATTTGATTGTTACTTAATTTATTTTTAGGCAGGGAAAGGTGGAGAATTAACGGATGATGAAACTGCCATAATTACTGGAGCTTTGGATATGACACAGAAAACTGCCAAAGATGCTATGACACCCATATCTGAAATATTTTCGCTTGACATAAATTCGAAACTTGATGAGTATGCAATGCTCCTCTCACTCTTCTCCGTTTGATGATTATATCAAATTAAATCTCATTTCAATTTTATTATATACCTAGGCAAACAATGGGACTAATATTAAGCGAAGGACATAGTCGTGTCCCCATCTACTCTAAAATCCCCACAAATATCATTGGATTTATTTTGGTGAGCACCAACTTTAATTTCTATACTCGTGTAAATTTAGAATTTAAATTTTGATCATTAGTACTGTATATATAACACCTTCTACTTAATTTGAGTTCATTTGCAATTAATGACTTACTTTTTTGTTATAGGTAAAAAATTTGATCAAGTTCCGCTCAGAAGATGAAACCCCCATTAAAGATCTTATTATCAGGAGAATTCCTAGGTTAGTAACTTTTATATTTGAATTTTGTTTCAAAAAATTTTGGGCTTCAAACTCCTCCAAGAAGATGAAACTCCCGTTAAAGATCTTGTTATCAGGAAAATTCCCAGTTAGCAATGGCCGGACCACATGTAGAAGTCCCCAAATTATTCTGAAAATTTTTTAATTGTCCATAGTGATATAATTATATTTATAAATAGCTTTAAGAAAATACCATTTGGGCTCCTATGTTTATATTCATGTCTGTATAAGCATGAACATGTTTATAGATAATATAACTTTTTTGTTGAGTAAAAGTTAAAAAGATATAAACTTTTCTTTGAAGCTTATAGTTTTGTAATATTTATTAGATATAGAGTATATAATTATATATATATATATATATATGTATGTATGTATATTTTTTTTATATAAAAAATGGGCTTCAAATCATTATATATATGTTATAAATATTAATTGAGTTTTATATTAAAAAATTTACCGTACGTTTTCCATATACTTAAAAATATATATCAAATTTTTTATCTATTGAATCTCATTTGCCATCTAATCCATAAACTTATATTTATATATATATATATATATATAATTTTAAAATCTAAAAAAAAAATCTAAAATTAAATGTTTTATAAATGAGAGAATTATTTACTATGTTTTTATAATTTTGATATTATGTAAAGATAGCACGAAAAGACAACGTAGTGTTACAGTAGATTTGTCAAACTCAACTAATGAAAAATTCCATATCAAAAAAAAAAAAAAAATCAAATGAAAAATTATTTAGTGATATAAAATTAACTAAAGTTAATATTAACACGTAACTTAAACGTAACCTCTCTCTGCATTTAATCTTTTTTTTTTTTTTTAAGAAACCCTCTACATTAATCTTATGTGAATTAAAAATTCAACAAATGATATCACAATATGCTAAATCTAGAGAGAATGAGAGAATGGAAGTAAGGAGAATTACTTGTGCTAAATGTAATATACATGATACACTAAATGTAACATAATTATTTTTAAAATCTAGTAGTGAATTATGATTGTTGATGCCATCATGACATAAAAAAAATGGCATAATTCAAACTGACAGATTGCTTAACATAATTTAAAATTTGTGACAGGATATATGATTGTTTACCTCTATATGAATTATTGAATGAATTCCAAAAGGGTCACAGTCACATAGCTGTTGTTATAAAGAGTAAGAAGGAAGTTATGGAGAACCCAGAAAAGGAAGCCAATCCTAGCATGATCAAGTTAAACATGAATTTAAATTCAAGTCAAAGACATTTAGTTATAAAAGGTAAGATCAAATTGAAACTTTTTGTGTATGTATTTATTAACTATGAATATCATTTATGTGGAATTTATGTAATGGGAACTTTATAAGAAAATAATGGAAGTTCTATCATTACTTATTTTCAGGAATCGATCAGCATAGTGACCCTGAAATTCAAATGCCAACATTAGATAATGTCATGAAGCTCAGCAATAGTTTAAGCCCACATTCAAATAAATGGAAGCGAGGAGATGGAAAATTTTTAAATGAAGATTCGGGATCTCTACCAAATTTAGATGAAGAGGCCATTGGTATCATTACATTGGAGGATGTTATGGAGGAGCTGCTACAGGTTCATCTTTTATATAGTCTGACAAGAAGTAAAACACTGCTGCTATTAAGTTGAGCTATCAGCTATCTAGAAATATTGTAGAATAAAAATCTTAAAAATGTTTTCAGTTGAGGAAATTAGTACTATATATATATAACCAAAAGCAAGTACATAGGCCATGTTCTCTCTAATTATGAGTACTGATCGAAAATTTTCTAACAGTTTCAGGATGGTAAATTTTCTTTTCCTTTTTTCCATTACATGCATCTACCTCCTCCTGAAAAATTGTTCCTACTGGTTAATTAAAATTGGACACAATTTACCCCTTCAGTCCAACTTAGTAGTGTTAATTAAAGAATCAATTTGATGTTGTGGTCCATTCGGTCAACACTTTTCATACTGTTATACGTATACATACATGACTATATATTCATAACAATTTCACATAAAATCCTAAATGGGAAGCCTTTACTGGTTTTAAATTAAGCATCACTGATGCTGCCTTTTTTTTTCTTACCCAAAAAAAAAAAATAGAGTTAAATTTAGCCACTCTTTCTCTCACTTATGTTCATGTGTTTATATATACTGTCTGTCTGATCGCTAATATTTAGTTTTTGTTTCTGTAGGAGGAAATTCTAGATGAGACAGATGAATATGTGGATGATCACAAGAAGTAATGATTACTTTCATTTACTCTATTAGCATAGCTATCATGAATACACTTACTATAAATTTATCACATATACTTTATAAATAGATGTGTCAACTTTTAAGACACGTAACAAAAGAGCATTATGAAATTTATTAAGGGATAAGTTAACAGATGTTCTAAAGACACAAATTATCACATTAGTATGTTAATGTTTATTGTAGAATTGATAGCATTTTCCTAACTATCATTAATCTGATGATCTTCATTAACATGTTTTCGCGCTGTCTATCTCAGCAACAGAATTAACATCAACATGCTACCTTCAAGAATATCACCATTAAGATCTCCTGCAGCAGCAGCATCGGCTTCTCATTTTCAATGGCAGACTCCCGTGGCGTCCCCATTTCATTCGTATTATCATACTCCTCTATCTTCAAATAACCATAGTCCTATACTGAATTCACCAATTTCCCCATATCTTCAATTTTCTCCATCTATAAGACCAACTCTATCTGCTTCCCCTGAAAAGGTCATGCCAAATTATTCACCAATATATGCAGGCGGTGCTCGCTACTCACCATCCTTGCATAAGGTACATCCAAGCATTTCAATATAAATATATGCTTCTTATCTTTTGCGACACTGTTATCATTTTCTTGTAAATATAGAAAATAGTACACAAATTGTTAGTGATCATGGCTAGACATATTTCATCTAGTTATGCTTGCTTTGTTTATAAATTTATGAACTACTTGAACATACTAATTACGTGAAGCTGCTAACAGAGTCGTGGACTCGTGGTACCTGTCGCTTCATCTGAAAAATGAAAATTGAAGCATTTTTTTTACTTTTCAAAGAAATATTTTGCTAGTTTCTATACAGTGAATACTAATTTAACCTTTGGACAGGTTTCAAGGAAATTATATGAGAAGCTGAGGCAGCCTGATGGTCCATAGAGTTCCAAAAGTTTCAATGTGTTTGGTGTTTAATAAAAGATAATATGCCAAACTTGTACACGGGAAACATTTATCACCTTCAAAGAAGACTTTCTTAGTCCAAAGTAAGGCAATATTTGTGTTATCGAGAGAGAGAGAGAGAGAGAGAGAGAGAGAGAGAGAGAGAGAGAGAGAGAGAGAGAGGAGAGGAGAGAGAGAGAGAGAGAGAGAGAATATTTGTGCCCAAATATGTAGAGGGCAAGTGAAAGATTACAGAGAATAATGAAGAGAAGAGTAAAGACCAGAGAGAGAAAAGAGAATGAATTTCTGTATTATGAAAAACAGTTGTATTAATATGAATTTAACAACTCACAAATACAGGGACGTTTACATTATATATACACAGTATAGTGGAGGGAAAGTTAGTTACAGATTGACTTAAGTTTAACTGCCTCTCACACGTGCATACGTGCCAGACTCAATACATCAACACTAAAGGCTAAACGGCACCGTTCTATTTAATCTTCACTTGTGCCTTCTTTATGTCTGGAACTACACTTGCTTCGTTTTCAATTTCCTCAAACTTACAAGCACTAGTTCTTTCATCCCCCCTCAAACGAAATGGGAATTTCCACATGAGTTTGGAAGTCAACCAATGAAAACGGGAAGAAGGCAACCCTTTGGTAAAAATGTCAGCAAGCTGATCAGTGGAAGAAATAAATTTGATCAAGAGATCTTTCCTGAGAACTTTCTCACGCACAAAATGGTAGTCTACCTCAATGTGCTTTGTTCTAGCATGGAATACTGGGTTAGAAGCAATTGCCAAGGCACTAACATTATCACACCGCATTAGAGGAGGAGTAGAAAGAAATATGCCCAAGTCTTTAAGAATCATACGTATCCAATATAATTCAGCTGCAGTAGAGGCCAATGCTCTATACTCAGCTTCAGTGGATGATCTTGAGACTGTGGACTGCTTCTTAGCAGACCATGTAATGGGGCAATTGCCAAAGAACACAACTATGCCAGAGATAGACTTGCGATCTACTGGATCTCCAGCCCAGTCTGCATCACAGTAGGCAGACAAGGAAGGAAAACCAGGGGTAAAGGCAATGCCAAAATGAAGAGTGCCTCTAATGTATCTCAGAATACGTTTAGCAGCTTGTAAGTGATTCTGAGTGGGAGAGCACATGTATTGGCAGGCTTGTTGGACAGCAAATGACAAGTCAGGTCTAGTAAATGTTAAATATTGAAGGGCACCAACAAGACTTCTATAAGAAAAGGGGTCAGACAAGAGAGAACTATCATTGGGAAGCAAGTGTTGATTGGGAGAACAAGGAGTCTTGCAAGGCTTGCAATCTGTCATGGCAAACTTGGTCAACAAATCAGTAGCATATTTTGTCTGATGTACAAATAAACCTGAAGTAGTGTATTCAATCTGCAATCCAAGAAAATAATGAAGCAGCCCAAGATCCTTAAGATCAAATGCAGAACTTAAAAGCTTGATAATGGAGGCAGTGAAGGCCTTGTCATTCCCAGTTAAAATAATATCATCTACATACAACAAAAGGAACACCAGATGACTTCCATGTCTATGTGTGAACAGATTACCATCAGCCCCAGAAGCCAAGAAGCCAATATGAAAGAGATGAGTAGTGAATCTCTCAAACCAGGCCCTAGGAGCCTGTTTGAGGCCATATAAGGCCTTATGAAGAAGACAAACATGAGATGGGAACTGAGAATTAACATAACCTTGAGGCTGCCTCATGTACACTTCCTCCTTCAAGATGCCATGAAGAAAGGCATTACTCACATCCAGTTGCCTTAATTCCCAACCATTATGCACAGCTAAGGCCAGAAGAAGCCTCACTGTAGTAGGTTTAACCACAGGGCTGAAGGTTTCATCATAGTCAAGCCCATGTTGCTGCAGATAGCCCCTTGCCACTAGTCTAGCCTTATATCGAGTTATGGATCCATCAGCATGCTTCTTCAACCTATACACTCACTTACAAGTTACTATATTCTTGTCAGAAGGTAAAGGAACCAAGGACCAAGTGTGCTGCTTTTGAAGGGATTGAAATTCTGAGTCCATGGCAGCCACCCATTGAGGGTGTTTAGCAGCAACAACATAGGAAGGAGGTTCAGTCACAGAGTAGTCAAGCTTAACATGTAAAACTTTAGGCTTATATATACCATGTTTGGACCTAGTAACCATAGGATGAGAGTTATGAGAAGCAGGGATAGATGAAGAAGGATTTGGATCCACAGAATGAGAAAAAGGAAGAGCAGTAGAATGGTCAATAGATTCAGTAAGGGAAGATGGTGGATTAGCAGGAGGGGGAACTATAGGAATGGGAATGGTGGGATGTACTAAAGAAGGAAGTAAAGAAGAAGTGATGTCTAAAGAGGTAAATGAAGGAATACAGTCAGAGTTGGAAGGAGAAGTAGAAGAAATAGGAATTATAGTACCAGAAGGAGTAGAAGAAGAATGAGGAAACCAATGAGAGAAAGTAATGGAGAAAGGAGTGGTTGGATCAGTAGAGAATGAAGGCTGAGCAAAAGGAAACAAAGACTCATTGAAAAGGGCAAAACAAGCAATGTAAATCTTATTGGTTTTAGGATCAAGGCAAATGTAGCCCTTTGACAGTGGAGGATAACCAAGAAAGATGCACTCTTGGGACCTTGGCTGAAGTTTGTGTTTAGTATATGGCCTAAGATAAGGGTAACAAGCACAGCCAAAGGCCTTGAGAGCTTGAAGGGGAGGTGGTGTAGAATATAGAACTTCCCAAGGAGATTTGAAGCATAAAACAGATGAGGGTAATCTGTTAATAAGAAAGACAGCAGTAGAGAAAGCACATGACCAGTAATTGTAAGGAAGATGGGATCTATACATCAAAGAGAGACCAGTTTCAACAATGTGCCTGTGCTTTCTCTCAGAAACTCCATTTTGATGAGGAGAATGAGGACAAGAGGTTTGATGCAAAATACCATTTAAAGAGCAAAATGTTTGAAAGGCAGAATTGGTATATTCAGTACCATTGTCTGATCTAAGCACCTTAATGGAAGTAGAGAATTGATTTTCAACAAGAGTCTTGAAATGTTTAAACACAGCCAACACTTCACTCTTATGTTTAAGCAAGAATAACCAAGTAAATCTAGTATAGTCATCCACAAATATCACATAATATGAAAAGCCAAGAATAGAAGATAAAGGAGCTGGACCCCAAACATCACTATGAACAATGTCAAGGACAGATTTTGATACAATGGGAGACTTAGTTGAAGGATATTTGTGCATCTTGGCACTTATACAATATTCACAGGAAGAGCAAATGTTTACAACCTGAGATAAAGTGATTGAATGACAGAAATTCTTTAAAGCAGAATACAGCAACCTAGAACTAGGATGTCCAAGTCTGGAATGCCACAGTAGAATGACATCAGATTTGATGGAATTGGAGGGCTTGATGGATTTGGAACTAAAGGCTGAATAAGATGATAGTGTGGAAGGAGATGGAATAGGATACACTCCATCTTTACTCAACCCTTTGTAGAGGATCTTCCCCGAAGGTAAATCCTGAATTAAGAACTTGTGAGCATCAAAATAACAACATGCATTATTTTGGAGACACAGCTTATGGACAGATAAAAGATTAGAAGCAAGGGCAGGAACTCTAAGTATATTATTAAGCCTAAAGTTGTGAAAAGAGGTTTTAAGCTCACCATGACCAACATGAGTGACTGGAAGCTCCTGACCATTGCCTACTGTAACTGTTTCAGTTCCTGCAACAGGTTATTGATGAAGACTCAGCTGTGACAGATCAGGAGTGACATGATCTGAGCAGCCTATATCAGTAAGCCAGCCACTGCAGTTCTGGACTTGAGATGAGTTAGCCACCATTGAAGGTAACTTAGCTGGAGCATGCTTACCTTGATATGCAAAGTCCATTCTGTGGTAACAATCAAGGGCTGTGTGACCACCCTTTCCACAGATTTGGCAAAATGGTCTATTTGACTGAGGTTGACCAGAGGTATTTTGTGATTTAGATTGTTGCCATGAGGTAGGATGATAATTAGGATTACCAAAGCCTCCATTGTTATTGTTGTTGAATCCACTGTGATGACCAAAACTCCCAAAACCTCCATAATTGTTGTTAAAACCATTGTGATTACCTCTGCCACCTCTTCCTCTCTGATTTGAATATCTACCCCCTCTGCCTCTCTGATTAGAAAAACCTTGATGTTGAGACTGAAAGTTGGCATTCATAGCCATTGAAGGAGGAACTAGACCATTTGATCTCTTCTTAATTACTCTCTCCTCAGCATTGAGTAAAGTATTTAACTCTTCAACAGACAATACATCACTTCGAGTTCTTATTGCAGAACTGAAAGAATCATACTCTGAAGATAAACCATCAAGAGCTATGTGAAGAAGCTCTTCATCATCCAAGATCACAGAAACAGCAGTCAACCTGTCACGAATCTGTTTGATCCTTTGGAAATATCCATCAATTGAATCATTTCCTTTCTTGATTGCATTCAGTTCATTACGAAGACTCATAACATGAGATATTGACACAGATGCAAATCGTTTTTCTAACACCTTCCATACTCCCTTGGCAGATCTTTGCCCAACAGTGAGAGCAAGAATTGCAGGTGATAGAGTAGAATTAATAAAAGTGAACATTGCTTGTTCACGATTCTTCCAAGAAATGAAATTAGGGCTAATCTCAGTAGTGAGATTGCCAGAAGAATCCTTCAGAAAACGTTCTGGAACAGTGATTGAGTCATCAAGAATATCAATCATAGAGTAAGTTTCAAGAATTACCTCGATTTGATGCTTCCAAACAGTGTAATTGTTATAATCGAGCTTGACAGTCATCATCGAAGACATGTTTGATAGTAGAAGCAACGAAGTATTGACAGGTAAAGCTGTATTAGTCACAGCAGGGGTTGAATCAGAGGTTGAAGATGTGGAAGCCATGGATAGAGATCGAAGCTCTGATACCATGAAAGATTACAGAGAATAATGAAGAGAAGAGTAAAGACCAGAGAGAGAAAAGAGAATGAATTTCTGTATTATGAAAAACAGTTGTATTGATATGAATTTAACAACTCACAAATACAGGGACGTTTACATTATATATACACAGTATAGTGGAGGGAAAGTTAGTTACAGATTGACTTAAGTTTAACTGCCTCTCACACGTGCATACGTGCCAAACTCAATACATCAACACTAAAGGCTAAACGGCACCGTTCTATTTAATCTTCACTTGTGCCTTCTTTATGTCTGGAACTACACTTGCTTCGTTTTCAATTTCCTCAAGCTTACAAGCACTGGTTCTTTCAGCAAGCACGCCCTGTCCTGTTAACTGAAAATGTCTATCAACATAATTTTTAAGTTATAGATTACCAAAACTGTCCAAGTACAAATAAGTCTAATGATACACAACTATTCAATTAGTATGCTATGATTGGTGTTAACAGTACAGACAATTTTAATAGAAAACTCTTATAAAAGTGACGTTACATTAATCACAATTTGTTGCTTCACTGAGTTTGGAAGGAGATTATTATTATTATTATTATTATTATTATTATAATTTTTTGGAAGCATTGTTAGTCAATTGTTGTGGTGGTAAAGCCTCTCATCTCATGAACTGTCAAAATTCAATTTCTACAACTTCATATCAAAAACTTTGCCAACAAATTATGCTTCCCAAGGGGACAAATTTATCTATCTGCTAGAGATACATAGAAAATAGAAATAGGACTACTTGAAAAATCTTCCAAGAAAGGAACAAAATATCTCAACACACACAGCCAAGCCAACACCATTCACTTATTTTTGGATAAGATATCCAGCAATAATAAGTAGATACAAACATATTGTGTAATGGAAAATATTCATAGCATAAAGAAGCCATGAAAACCCTCATCTTTTCATCCCAAACTCCACTCTACCTTTCAAATCCTCCTCCATGGAAGCCCAAAAGCCCAACAACCCTCAACCCCACAACCTTGCAAAAACTAAACCATTCCACAATCACAACTCGACCACATGCCAAAGGCTTTACTGGTAATGCACCGGTCACCACAAAAGAGGCTATTAAAGAGTCCAAAAAAAACAATAACAATAATGATGAAGAAGAACTTCCAGAAGTCGTGGTTTACAGAATTATAGGGAGAATTTTGGCCTTTGTGGGGTTGCCAATGGCCTTGGGTTTGGCATTGTTGAAAGTTTTTGGGTCGATGAAGGAGCAAAATTTGTGGGATGTGCCACGATGGGTACCTTTCATGACAACATTGATAACTTTCGGGGCTTCAACTATGGGAATTGCATATGGGTCACTGTCTTCAAGTTGGGATCCAGAGAAGAAAGGATCGATTCTTGGGTTCGAACAAGCTCAAAAGAATTGGGTTGAGGTGTGGAAGGAGGACGATGAGAGCCAATAATGGTGAGCATGATGGGTCCCTTACACCTTACCAAAATTACAGATTTCATTGGGCTGAGGCCTCTCTTTTCTTTTCTTTTCTTTTTCTTTTTTTATTTTATTATTTTAGGCTGCTGTATGAAATATACCTTGAAGCAATGCTATATTTATAAAATGTTAATGTTATTATAAATTTTATTGTTAAAAAAAAAAATGTTACGTTTATAATATTTTTACAATAAAATTACAATAAATTAGGTGATAGACTGTTATGATTTTTTTTTTTTTTTTTTTGGAGAACCATATAATTCTTTTATTGAATCAATAGAAACTTCTGTCAAGCCTTAGAAGATGAGTAGCATCACTATGGATGTCTTCTAACCATATTTGAGTAGTAGAGGAAAATTTAGCTAATTTTGCTAACTTATCTGAGCATTAGTATTGGTGGTGCCAAAAATTTAGAAATTTGACACTACAAAAAACTACTTTATCTATTTTACTACCTCACTTTACAAAACACCTAACATCAGTGGTTTTATTTTAGCATTTAACATAATATAAAATAATATAAACAATACAATAAAATAATATATTTACTACAATAAACAACAACTACCACCACCATCAACAACACAATACTAAAAAGCATTGCAATATGCTTTTTAGTATTGATTGTGCTAAAAAGAGCAATATGGTTTTTTTAGCACCACCAATACTAATGCTTAGTACTGCATATCATTTACGTCATACATGTGAAAAGGAAAAAGATCTAAAGTTTGAGGCAAGCAAAAATTAAGAAACCAACTATAAAGATAGGCACCTAACAACTATAATTTGAATTAACCACTGAAATTTCTTTTTAGTCCACAAGTAATAGCCCATAACAATTTGCCACCTAAGATTTTTTGTGAAAGTATTGTGGACATAGCATTTTTATAAATAAAAAATTAAATTAAAAAAAAAACTATAAATCGATATGGAATGAATGTGATCGTCACTACTTTAATAAAATAGTGAATAAATAAGTGAATTACTTTTTGTTATCCGTGACACATCAATTTCTAAGTTTTAAGTAGTTGATTTTGTAATATTCTCAACTTCACTCTAATATTATTGTCCTAATTAACAAATGTGGTTGTGAGTTATATTTTGTTTAATTCTTTACGATGTTATGTCACTTGATACTTGGATGAATATTTTAACAAATCTATAATAAATCTGTAGTATACTTGACTTCACTCTAATATTATTGTCCTAATTAACAAATGTAGTTGGGTGTGAGTTATATTTTATTTAATTCTTTATGATATTATGTCCCTTGATATTTGGATTAATATTTTGACATATCTATAATAAATTTGTAGTGTTCTCAACTTCACTCTAATATTATTGTCCTTATTAACAGACATGGTTGAGTGTGAGTTATATTTTGTTTAATTCTTTAAGATGTTATGTCACTTGATACTTGGATGAATATTTTGACAAATCTATAATAAATTTGTAGCATTCTCAACTTCACTCTAATATTAATTTTGCCATAATTAACAAACGTAGTTAGGTGTGAATTATACATTGTGTAATTAATTCTTTATGATATGTCATTTCATACTTTTTTTTTTTTAGGAAGTATGTCACTTGATACCTGGATGAGTATTTTGACAAATCTATAATGAACTACATATTTTAAGTATGTACCATATTCACCTTATCTAATTGTTAACATAAAATATTATTTTATTTAGGGTAATTCTACCGTTCCCTTTTTCTTTTCTTTTTTTGGGTACAGTATCCACTAGTAGGCAACCTACTATACTAGGTTACTAAAACATCACATTTGATAGTACCCTCCTCACATTGTGTAATACTAACATCATATGTGACTGTACTTTTGTCACATTCGGCAGTTCCTTCATTTTTTTTCTCATATTTGATGATATCATCCTCATATTGTGCAGTATTAGTATCATATGTGACTATACTTTTGTCACATTCTGTGGTTCCTTGTACAGTACCAACATCACATGTAACTGTATTTTTGTCACATTGGTAGTTCCCTTATTTTTTTTCTCACATTTGATGGTTCCATTGTCACATTAGGCAGTACTAACATCACATTTTATCATACTTTTCTTACATTCGGTGATACTTTAATTTTTTTCTCACATTTGATAGTTCTATTATCACATTGGGTAATACCAACATCACATGTGACTATACTTTTGTCACATTTGACGGATTCCTTATTTTTTTTTCTCACATTTGATGGTTCCATTGTAACATTGAACGGTAATAACATCACATTTTACTGCACTTTTGCCACATTCGGTTGTCCTCGTATTTTTTGTCTCACATTTGATAATACCATCCTCAAATTATGTAATACCAATATTACATGTGACTGTAGTTTTGTCACATTTGGTAGTTCCCTTTTTTTTTTTTCTTCTTACATTTAATGGTTCAAATGTCACATTGGGCAGTACTAACATCATATTTTATCGTACTTTTCTCACATTCGATGGTGCTTTAATTTTTAATCACATTTGACATTTCCTTCATCATATTGGGATTTGGGTAGTACAACCATTACATGTAATTGTATTTTTATCACATTCAATAGTTCACTTTTTTTTCCTCATATTTGATGGTTCTATTATTACATTAAGCGGTACTAACGTCACATATGACAATACTTTTGCCACATTCGGTTGTACTCATATTTTTTTTCTAACATTTGATGGTATTATCTTCAAATTATCCAATGTCAAAATCACATGTGACTGTACTTTTGTCACGTTTAGAGGTTCAATTTTTTTTTCTCGCAAATGATGGTTCTGCTGCCAACATCACATATGACCGTACTTTTTTCACATTTGGTTGTACTTTAATTTGTTTTCTCACATTTGACGATGTTGTCCTCATATTGTGCAGTACTAACATCACATGTAACTATATTTTTGTCATATTTGGTGCTCCCGTTATTTCTTTATCATATTTGATGGTTCCATTGTCACATTAGACAATACCAACATCACATTAAATCGTACATTTCTCACACTCAGTGGTACTTTTGTCACATTCAATGATTCCTTTTTTTTCACCGATTAACATAATACCCCTAAAACCTAAAAAATAACCAAAATACTCTTAGAACCTAAAAAATGACAAATCACTCTAAAACTCCAAAAAAAATTACCAAAATTACTATAAAACCCGAAAAATGACCGAAATAACCATGAAACTAAAAAAATGACCGAAATACCCTTACAACAAAACAAAAATTGACCAAATGACTCTGAAACTTTAAAAAAAAAAAAAACCCAAATTACCATAAAACCTAAAAAATGACCAAAATAGCCCAAGGACAAAGAAAAATGACCACATGACCTTGAAACTTAGAAATTGACCGAAATGACCTTGAAAACAAAAAAAAATAATAATAACTAAAATGACCTTGTAACCTAAAAAGTGACTGTAATACCCTTAGGACCTAAAAAATTACTTAAATATTTATAATCCATTTAATAATATAAAATTTACAAAAGTACAAAAAAAAAAAAAAAAAAAAATTACCTAGTACTTGATTTCTTGAAACTAAAGTACCATAGAAAAGGAAACAGGGAAAAAAAAGATAACGATAATTCATTCCACAATCCACATTCTAAATACTAACTACTATCTTAAATATTTATAATAAATTTAATAATATAAAATTTACAAATAAAAAAATGAAAAAAATAATTTACCCAGAACTTAATTTCTTAAAAGTAAAGTACAATACAAAAAAGAATAAGATAAATCACTCCAATGTCCACACTCTAAATACTAATTACTATCTTACATATTTATAATCCACTTAATAATATAAATTTACAAAAGAAAAAGGGAAAAAAATTTACCCAATACTTTATTTCTTGAAAATAAAGTACCATACAAAAAAAAAATGATAAATATAAATCACTCCACATTCCACATTCTAAATACTAATTATTATCTTAAATATTTATAATTCACTTAATAATATAAAATTTACAAATGAAAAAAAAATAATTTACCTAGTATTTGATTTCTTAAAAGTAAATACCATACAAAAAAAGATTTAAAAAAAAAAAAAAGATAAATCACTATACAGTCCACACTTTAAATATTAATTACTATCTTAAATATTTATAATCCACTTAATAATATAAAATTTACAAAAATAAAATAAATTACTCCGCAGTACATGCTCTAAATACTAATTACTATTTTTAAATATTTATGATCCATTTAATAACATAAAATTTATTAAAAAAAAATGAAAAAAAAAAATTTACCCAATACTTGATTTCTTGAAAGTAAAATACCATACAAACAGGAGAAAAAAAAAAGAAAAAAAAAGAAAGATAAATCACTACACAATCCACACTCTAAATACTAATTACTATCTCATATATTTATAATCAACATAATAATATAAAATTTACAAAAGAAAAAAAAAGTTGAAAAAAAATTGCACTGTACTTGATTTGTTTAAAGTAAAGTACTATACAAAAAGAAAAAGAAAAGGATAAACATAAATTACTCCACATTCCACACCCTAAATACTAATTAATATTTCAAATATTTATAATCTACTTAACAATATAAAATTTACAAAAAGAAATTAAAAAATTCAATACTTGATTTCTTNCTATAAAATTTACAAAAGTAAAAAAGTGAAAAAATAAAATATATAAATTTACCTAGTATTTGATTTCTTAAAAGTAAAGTACCATCTAAAAAAAATAAAAAGATAAAGATAAATCACTCCACAACACACAGTTCACAATCTAAATACTAATTACTATTTTAAATATTTATAATCCACTTAATAATGTAAAATTTACAAAAGAAAAAGAAAAGTTTTTTTTTTTTTTTTTACCCAGTATTTGATTTCTTGAAAGTAAAGTCCTATACAAAAAAAAAAAAAAAAAAAGATAAATCACTCCACAGTTCATAATCTAAATACAAATTACTATATTAAATATTTATAATCCACCTAATAATATAAAATTTACAAAATAAAAAAGAACTAAAAAAAATTACCCAATACTTAAGTTCTTGAAAGTAAAGCACCGTACAAAAAGAAAAATAAAAAGAAAAAATAAATCACTCCGTAGTCCACGCTCTAAATACTAATTACTATTTTAAATATTTATAATCTACTTAATAATATAAAATTTACAAAAGAAAAAAAAATACCTAGTACTTAATTTCTTGAAAGTAAAGTATTATACAAACAAAAAATGAAAGGAAAAAAGAAGAAGATAAAAATAAATCACTACGCAGTTCACACTCTAAATACTAATTACTATCTCAAATATTTATAATCCACATAATAATTTAAAATTTGAAAAATAAAGTGAAAAATAAAATTGCCAAGTACTTGATTTTTTGAAAGTAAAATACTATACGAAAAGAAAAAGAAAAAAGATAAAAATAAATCACTTCACATTTCACACTCTAAATACTAATTACTATCTTAAATATTTATAATCCAGTTAATAATATAAAATTTACAAAAGAAAAAAAATAATTATCTAATTCTTGATTCTTTTAAATTAAAGTACTGTAAAAAAAAAGGGTAAATCACTCCACAATCCACAATCTAAATATTAATTACTATCTTAAATATGGATAGTGTTCTCAACTTCACTCTAATATTATTGTCCTAATTAACAAATGTGGCTGGGTGTGAGTTATATTTTGTTTAATTCATTACGATGTTATGTCAATTGATGCTTGAAGAAATATTTTGACAAATCTATAATAAATTTGTAGTGTTCTCAACTTCACTTTAATATTATTGTCCTAATTAACAAATGTGGTTGGGTATGAGTTATATTTTGTTTAATTCTTTATTATGATGTTATGTCACTTGATACTTGGATAAATATTTTGAATCTATAATAAATTTGTCGTATTCTCAATTCACTTTAATATTGTCGTCCTAATTAACAAATGTGTTTGGGTGTGAGTTATTTATTTATTTTTAATTCTTTACAATGTTAGGTCACTTGATACTTGGATACATATTTTGACAAATCTATAATAAATTTGTCGTACTCTTAACTTCACTTTTATATTATTGCCCTAATGAACAAATGTGTTTGGGTGTGAGTTATATTTTGTTTAATTCTTTACGATGTTATGTCACTTAATGCTTGGATAAATATTTTGACAAATCTATAATAAATTTGTAGTGTTCTCAACTTCACTCTAATATTATTGTCCTAATTAACAAATGTGGGTGGGTGTAAGTCATATTTTGTTTAATTCTTTATGATGTTATGTCACTTGATGCTTTGATGAGTATTTTGACAAATTTATAATAAATTTTCAATGTTCTCAACTTCACTATAATATTATTGTCCTAATTAAAAAATGAAGCTGGATGTGAGTTATACATTGAGTAATTCTTTATGATGTTATGTCACTTGATACCTGGATGATTCTTTTGACAAATCTATAATGTGTTAGATTTTTTAGCATGTACCATATGTTCACCTAATCTAATTGTTAATATAGAATATTGTTTTATTTAATATATATTTTATATAATAGATGAATGCTTAAAATTAATTAAATAGGTACTGTACATAGGGAAAAGAAGTGTTACCTTAGAATGATCCATTAAAATAATAAGAGGTAATAATTATTTCATCAACAAAATGTTCCATTTTAGGTTTTATATAATAAAATAATAAAAGAATATGAATATTAAATTATTAATGGATCAGATAATAAATGTTACCCAACTAATTATAAATTAATCTGGATTGATAATATTATATGATGGACAAATATTAACAAATAGTTATGCTTTTATATATCTAGAAATCCAAATTCGTTGGAGCAGTTTGGAATATTATTGTTTAAATTGGTGGAAAACCTTAGTGATAAATTTCCTCATTAAAAAAAAAAACTTAATGATAAATTAATCTGGATTGAATATATTATAAATAATGGACTAATATTAACAAATAGTTGTGCTTTTATATATATAAATATCCAAATTCGTTGGAGCAGTTTGGAATATTATAGTTTAAATTGATGGAAAACTTTAACGATAAATTAATCTGGATTGATAATATTATATATAATGGACTAATATTAACAAATAGTTTTGCTTTTATGTATATTGAAATCCAAATTCGTTTAGGCAATTTGGAATATTATAGATTTAAATTGATGGATATCCTCGTTCACTGGTTGATTTTTTTTTTTTTTTTTTTTTCTTTTCTTCTTGATGTCAGTTGAATTTGATAGTCGAACTTGAATTATTTCATCTAATAATTGAATGATATAATATAACATTAAAATTTATACTCTACTTACTAAATAATTGGAAAGTGGCAGGGTCAGTGCTTATTCAGATTTCAGCGTAAGCCCTTTGATGTTTGTCGTGTCGATTTGAACAAACGGGCCTTTCTTACCGACCCTGGTTCAAAAAGGGTAGTAAAACTCACTATTCACTCCAATGCCTTTAACCATTAAGGCTAGACGTGCACTTTGAGGGTCCACTCAAGAATTTTCACTTACTAACAACCATCAATTTGAAATAATACTTGCATGATTATAATGAATGAATGAA
This sequence comes from Quercus suber, assembly GCF_002906115.3. Taxonomy (NCBI): domain Eukaryota; kingdom Viridiplantae; phylum Streptophyta; class Magnoliopsida; order Fagales; family Fagaceae; genus Quercus; species Quercus suber. The sequence goes on along the minus strand of NW_027069797.1, from coordinate 323,041 downwards.
GTATATTTTTGGTCCTTTTAAGTTTGAATTTTTTTTTTTAATTGGCCTTTATTGTATCAATTTTTTATTTTGACTATTCATTTTTTATTCTATTTTCATATTAATCCTACCGGCCTAATAAATTCATGAATATAAACTTAAAAAAAAATACTCAATCATAACTTATTCTACTTATATGTTATACTTGAATGTGTAATTAATACTTCTAAGTCATTTGCCAAAAGTCTTGTAACTTAATGCAACTGCCCAATCTCCCTTATGAGTAGAATTAGAGTTTGAATTCCCCTCTTTCCCCACTTGTGACAATTTTTTTTTTTTTAAATACTTCTAGTTCATTTATAGCTATTTTAAGTTCATTTAAAATTACTTTTAGCCCAAATTCTATTTAAATCCTATTTGGAACTACTTGCAGTCCATTTGAATAATCCAAATTGTCTCTTCAAAATACTAGTTCAAGTATAAATTTCAGTAAAAAAAAATTACAATGTTTTAAAATATTATTTTTTGAGAAGACAATGTTCTAAAATATTGGTTCGCTTTCAATATGTTTTCATACTAACTCAATTTTTATAACTTATTTTTAAAATGTAAATATCAATATTAAATAAAGTTGTTGCATCAAAATAATGAAAAGTACATTGATAAGTAACAAACTACATTAAAAAAAAAAAAAAAAAAAAAGTAACAAACTACCTTCCATAAAAATAAATAATAATAAAAAATCCTAATATTCACTTCACGGCCCTAATATTCCACACCATTTTACAAAAATCCTATACCCATCGGCATAAAATTCATGCCCAATGCCAATATTCTCCAAAACATAACAAGGCCAATCTAGCTAATATTACTTTGGACTCAAAAACTTAAAATACTTTTTAGTTTTTTCTTAAGGTAGGATCAAGAAAGAGTAAGAATTAAGAAATGAGTTCATACTTTAACATAGGTTTCTTAGAGCATGCTTTATAACTAAGTGTAAACAGATATTACCCAGTCCCACAAATAAATAAATAATTTTAAAAAAAAACTTTTAATTTAACTAATTTTGTATACTCTTGTTGATATTAAAATTGCTTATTAATATGTGTTATATCATATTTTTATAAATAATCATGATTTTTTTTTTCCTTTCATCTATTAAGATTTTTTTTATAATTTGGGTTATGATTAATATTTTGGAGAAGGGATAAAGCCATAAAGGGCATCGTGGGACTTGGACCATAAGAGGCAATATAGATTTTTATATAATTGTAGTGAATTTATTTTGTAATAAATTGTTTTGAAGGAGGTGAGCTCGAAGAAAGGGGATGGAAGGGAGGGACGAAGGTCAAAAACATAGATGCTAGTGTTTTTGATCATGTCAAATTATTGAGTAATGGTCATGATTGGGTTCCGTAGAAAGTTTGAATTAATCATGGAATACTTTTTGAATTGGGATTTTGAAGATAGGCATGGTTGTGTTGTAGAGGTGTTATGGTTTTTTTAGCGGCTTTGATTTATTTGATTTAAAAATAATTTAATTTAGTAATGACATAGTGTAACTTGCTAATTTTTAATACTTCAAGATAGGGGTGTTTGCGGTGTGGTGTGGTGTGGTTTTGAGTCATTTTGAACACCACATTTTGCAGTGCGGTTTAGGCAAAATCATAACTACATTACACCTCATTTTTGTAGTCACATGTGTGGTGCAGTGCGGTGTATAGTTTAGCCAAAATCATAACCGCACCGCGCCTCATTTTTGTGATCACATGTGTGGTATGGCGTATAAAAAATCACTTGCAATATAAAAATTCTACATATATATCACCATACAAGTTAACATGTATCAGTAATATCATTATCTCATATTCTCAGGAATACATCAAACATGTACTGAAGTCAAGTACTTTGAAATCTCAATAACATGTAATAAATATCTAAACCCAGATTCAGTACCAAACAAAAACAAAGAAAACCCACAAAAATTAAACTTAAATATCTAACATAGCTCCTGAGTACTGAGTCCTAACCCATCACTTCCAAGTGCCAATATACCAATGGCAACAATCAATAAAAAAAAATAATATAATTAACAAGTTTGTCATATACAAGCTACCAATAGATTAACTTTAACAAAGAAAAACTTGAATTGACACATATAGAGAGATAAATGTTGCAATAGTAGAAGCAACTGGTGCAACGACAATGAGTAGTCTAGTGGCAATTCAAGTGAAAGTGTGGTGGCTAGGGTTCAACTTCTGAGGGCTGAAAGAGTGATAAGATTTTTTTTTTTACTAACAAAACAGTGAGATATGGCTAAGGTATTAAATTATTAATGTATTGATATTTTGTCCTTATTATATATAACTAATATAAAATGAATAAATAAATAAATATATTAATATATATAGAGGGTGTGGTGCGGTGCAGTTTGTGCGGTTTTCATATTATAAAACTGCAAACCGCACTGCATCATGCGGTGCGGTGTGGTAGGTGCAGTGCGGTTATGCCATTTCGCGAGCAGTTATAGTGCAGTTTGTGCGGTTTAGTGAACACCCCTACTTCAAGAGGTACCTTGGTCCTTGGTTGCTTTCAAAGTTTAGGGAGGATTCAACTTTATCACATAGTTAAGGGGAAAAAATGCATTCAACTCAAATTAATAATGAGAATTAATGAATTTTGCTTGAAATTACAGTTAAATTAAGATGACATTAATATATATAAATTAGTTTTGTTTTCGATAATGTTTTCTAAGATTATATATATTAAGATGACATCAATATGACATTAAATTGGAATATAATAAATTAAACACATAGAATCATGCTGTTAGTCTCCATTTTTTTTCATACAAATTTGTGTTGTGTTAAATCAATACATGTCTTTTTTTTTTTTTTCTCATATTAGTTTTTAATGCAGAATTATTAAAACACATTTAAAAATTAATTTGAACTAATGAAACTTGTATGAATTTCTCACCATTTATATATTTCCCATATTTTATGATATGGCTATTTGCTTAATTATATATTATTATTTTTAGTCACAGTTAGAAACCTTAGTTTATTAATTGTGGACAAGTTTAAAGTGGTCCTAATGATGTGCATAATCAATAGCATGACCGAGTCTAACAATGACATCAAAGAGAAAAATTTCTTATTAATATTTTTGATTGATGGATAGGCTTGACAATCAAAGAGCCATATTTTCCAAATGTTCTGTAACATAACAGTTCTCACAATAATTCTCAAAGAGAGAGAAGTTTCTTTTTAATACTTTTGATTGATATAGATAGGCTCGACAATTACTCATACATTAATAAGATGGCAAAGTTTGTCTGTAAATTTGATTGCAAGCAATAATTATAATTCTATTTTTTTTACTGAATATAAATTTTGGCAAATTTATTTTTTGATTATATTTTTTATTCTTGTAAAGTTTCTAGAAGATCAAAAATCATAATAATTATGTCACCAATCAAATGTTTAAATTTCAAGTTGTTTATAGTCTAAAATTATGCACAAAAAATAAGTGTATAGATCAAATAGTAAATAATATTTTATTAGCACGAAATTTAACATATGCATTAAGAATATAAAGAACATGTAAGTAAGCATTTAAAATTTTAAATTATTTACTCATGTCAATTTTTTTAGTAGAATTTAAAGTTTTAGACTACAACCAAGTTTGTAATCAAAGTTTATCCTTAATAAAATATAAACGAGCCATATTTTTACAAATATTTTTATACTATCACAACCATTTTCACAATATTTTTGTAATCAAATAAAGTGTTACCTCACATATACTTATATCATTCACAACTCAAAAAAAAAAAAAAAAACCTTTGGCAAGTTTCTAAGGTGAAGAGAAGCTATAACTAGAGTATAGGACCAATGTAAATCCATCTGATCCTATCAAAAAATAGGGTTGGGTTTAAGTTATACTTAATGTAATACGAAGTAATGTTACACTACTCAATAACTTATTATTATATTCATATTTTGAAAATCCAACTGTTAAATTACATATTCTATATGTTCTTAACATGCATGCTAATTTTCATGCTAATCATATGTAATTTACCATTCGATTATAAACTCATCTTTTATGTATTATTGTAAACTATAAAAACTTGAATTTAAACCATTGATTGATAACATGGTTATTGATCTTTGATCATCTTTAAATTTTGTAAACATAAAGAATATACGAAGATATTTAATGTAATTCAACGATAGATTTATTAAAATTTACATCTAATTAAAAAATATTGGATGGTGAAATAATAATTAACATTACTTAAAATTACACCAAATATAACTTGAAACCAATCTAAAATAATAATAATAATAATAAATATAAATCCATATGGTTTGCAATTCTTCGATCGTCACACAATGACGACATGCATGCCACTGTGATATTTAGTCAAGCAATAATTCAGAGCCTCACATAATTTCTTCACAGAGTAATGATTATCATTTATCACACAGCTACGGTAGACTCTAAAGTATAATTTTTTTACAAAACTTTCTCTACCCTTCGCAGTAGTTCACACACGTTTCGTTTTGAATGTCAAAATTAGTTTCTATCAAATTATTGCTACAGCCTATAGGTGTCATGGAAATACTCGAGTCTTTTTCACACTGACTTTTTAGCTACGAATGAGAGAATTTGGGCTGTCCATTGTTGACCAAATGACTACTTGCTTCGCACGTCACTCTCCTCCCTCCACAAATTAAAATAAGAAAAAGAAAGAAAGCAGAATATATATATATATATATATTTTACGTTGCTCATTAAATTCAACTTTTTCGAAAGAAAGGGGAAGATGACAGAGAAAGGCGGCGACAACAGCAACAATCACGACAGTAACATATATTCATTCTTTATCTAGCGGTATAGCTGTTTTTCTGTGTCTTTGCTATCAACTTGTAGTGAACTTACTGATGTGATGAACAAAGTAACGCTGTTTTAGTTTAATCCCATGCTCAAAAGTGACATTTTATAATTGGTACATCATAAATATCAATGTGAATATTAAGTTTATTATACGAAGGAAAAAATTTGTTGTAAACTAAGTTGTAATAATTCTTGCAAAATGTACACGTGTTAACGCTTTAAAGAGACACCCGTCTAAGACTTTTGCTTAAAGGAAACTTCAGATAACCCACTTACATTTACCATGCATCGACACATATGCACTTTGCAGGAGTTATTGCAACTTAGCTTGCAACAAATCCTTCCCCTTATATGAAAGTGAAGTTATTATTATTAGGACATTAAAAATAGCAATGTCCGTAAAAGTTTATTATATGAAAGTAAAGTTAGTCTAATTATAGTTTACTACCTTTATAAATAATTTTTAAAAAATGTGTATGTTATTTTTACTTTTCACTTATGCTCTGTTTGTTTTTACGTTAATATTTTTTTAGAAAATGAGTTATTTTTATATAAAAAAATATTTTCTATAAAACTATTTTATTTTTTTCATATTTGATAACAATCATAAGTTAATTAAAAAATGATTTCTTAACTTTCTTTATTTAGCTTGTCATGGGGCAAACTTGTTTTTTCAAAAAATTTTATGAAAAAAATCTCTAAAAAATAGGTTATACTTTTATGTTGATCAAAGATAATTATTTTTTTAAGTCATTGAAAAATGCAAAAAACTCTCTTCACATGTGATTTCCGTCAAAACAAACAGAATTACTATTTTACCAAATTTTCGATGGAGTGGACTTTTCCTGAAAAATTAACCAATAGACACTAAATTATATGTTATTTTAAGTGTAATAATTTAGCAAGTTATAATCAATACATCCTTCTACAATATATGATAAAAAAATTTGAATAGAGTAGTTGTATTAGTGTGGGTTGATCCTATCTGCAATTTGAGCTTATCCTAACCTGATTTGGCTTGCTATTATTTATTTATTTTTCCAATAAATAACCTGATTTTTAATCTCTATTGATTTTTGGCCTCTTTTCTAAATTTCTAACCAATTTGGATTCTCTCTGTCTTCTTTGGTGTTGGTTTTTTCTTCTTCTTTTTTGGGTCTTTATGAATCAAAATGAACACGATCAATATGGATCATGCCAAGAAAAAACTTCCAAAAGTATGCTTATCATCCATTTGCACTATCAGGGTGTAAAATACTAAAATGACGACATGGAATATTCATGAGATGGCTAGAGAGATCAAATTTCCAATTTCCTTGAACTCCGATAGAGGCATATTTTTAATGGTGGTGGAGGAGTTCTGTACAACTGAAACTTAAATATTTTATTATTTTAAGCATGTGATAGTCTTTCTCTCTCAATTCTCAAATGCCAATCTCAAAAATCATATGCAATTGATGAATCTATTGGGATCGTTTGTCTTAAAACCTTGAGATCTGTCAGAGTACGAGGATGCCCTTTGAAACATATGTTATCCCTAGCTTAGCTAGCTCTATGATTGATTTTTATTTCACTTTAAATACGTTTAAATTCAAGAAACTTTTAATTCATTAATGAATGAATGAAAAAAATTCAAGAAACTTTTAATTCATTAATATTGTCTACCCTCCTTTACAAGAAAAAGAAATGATATATCTACAACATTTTTACAACAAATCTTAAGTAGCAGATTGTTATTGTTAGGGCAAAAAAGTAATCTTAGCGTTAGTTTCAAATTTGAACCAATAACAACTAACCACCTGTGATTTGTTGTAAAAATGTTATAAAATTGTTGTAGACGTAACATCTCTCTTACAAGAAAAATTGGAATTCAAATCTCCATTCCTCACTTCTTAGAATAAATATTTATAAATAAATGCTAAAAGTTTTCCATTGTTTTTATTTTTATAAATAACCAAGTGTGCGTTTGGATTAGGATTAAAAATGAAAATTATTTCACTATTTAGCTTATTTTTGTTATATTCATAAGTCTCACTGTACTTTTTGGCACTATTAATGGGCTCTATTGTACTATTTTAACTAACTTTTACCTTTATCTACAGAACTTTCAGCAATAATTTTTCAGTTTTAGCAAAATAAGCGATATTCAAACACACCCTAAATCTTTCAAGGACTTTATTTTCCTTTAGTTGAAAGTTCCACCCATTGCATTTATAGTTGGCTTTCATGATATAATTTGCTTGTATATAGCCAAATCATTGTAAAATTTAACAGATTTGTGCTATAGCCTATAATATAAATATAAATGTTGCCTTTTTTCCTTTTTCTTTTTTAATCAAATTGTATTTTGGACATAGTTTAGTTACAAAATTGCTTGTAACCTAAAACTACAACTATCATAAACATTACTACATATTTCAAAAATTTATTTGTTGGATTGCATGTTCTTTACGCTCTTAATACACTTATCAAATTTTGTGCTAATTAGATATTATTTACTATATAGTCTATAAAATTATATTTTATGCATAATTTTAAATTACAAAAACTTGCAATTTTAATCATTTATTGATAACATAGCTATTGGTCTTTAATTTTCTAAAAATTTTACAAGCACAGAGGATATAAGAAAAAAATAAAATTCAATGGTAAATTTGTCAAAATTCATCTCAAATAAAAAAATATTGAGTAAGACTATAACTTTAAGTTACAAACAATTTTGTAATTAAACTTTATCCTTATATATATATATATATATATAATATATATATATATTTTTAAATAGAGCATAAATCACAATGCTAAAGGCGTTAAAATTTTCTTTTTGAAATTCATTAATTCTAATTGATAAAAATTATTAAATTGTTTCTCTATATGGAATTGGATTACTAAAAACTTCTGAATAACTTTTAATAATATTTCCATTGAAACTTTTTACTAAAACTCTCAAGGGAAATTATAAAAGCTTCAATTTCTTTTAGGCTGTGTTTGTTTCAACTTCAAACTACTTCCGGAAATCAATTTCCGTAAAATGTGGGTGTTTGGCTGCTTAGGAAAATTGGGTCAACGGAAAAGAATTTCTCCTTTGACCGAAAATAAGCCCTCCCTGGTGGAAATGCATTTCACCTTCTATTTTACCTTCAAATGGCATTTTCCGGAAAATTGAGAAACGGAGAGCACAACAACAACAACAACACACACCACAGGAGCCAAGAACACAAAAAAAAAAAGAGAAACCAACGCAGTCCGATCCACCAAAAAAAAAAGAGAAACCCAGAAAAACGGATCGATCCACCAAAGAAAAAGAGAAACCCAGAACAAACGGACCGATCCACGCAGTCCGTTCACAAGCCTTCGACTTCGCCGGCGCCAGGAACCGACGAACCCACGAACCGCGCCATCGCACCTCGAGCTCCGATCGCAGCACCTCGCCATCGCACCTCGAGCTCCGGTCTCGCACCTCGCCATCGCACCGCGCCTCGCCATCGCCATCGCGCCATCGCCATCGCCATCGCCATCGCACCGCGCCATCGCCATCGCGCCATCGCCATCGCCATCGCGCCATCGCCATCGCACCGCGCCATCGCCATCGCGCCATCGCCATCGCCATCGCGCCATCGCACCTGGAGCTCTCTCTTCCTCGATCTCTCACCAGTTTTTTTTTTTTTTTTTTTTGATTTGATTGTTGTTGTTGTTGGTTTTTTTTTTTAATTTGATTGTTGTTATTGTTTTTTTTGGATGAACTGATTGTTATTGTTGGTGTTGTTGTTGCTGGAATTTGGAATTTGCTGTTGTTGTTGTCGTCGTCGTCGTTGTGTTGTTGCCGGAATTTGCTGCCGGAAAATAGCATTTTTCCAATATAACCAAACACATAAAAATATTTTCCACAACAATTTTCATAATACACCCAAACACTTAAAAATATTTTCCTTTTCCGGAAAATAACATTTCTGGAAAATATATATTTTCCGGAAAACGTTTTACACGAAACAAACACAGCCTTAGTATTTTTATTTTTACTTTAAGCTTTTTATTTATTAAACATGCCGCATATTTCGACTTTTAAGCTAAAATCCAACCTCAAAAACTTTTTGTAACAGATTTTTTTGTGTGACGCAAGGACTGCCTTTTTGCCACTCAATGCCAATGTTTTATGCCTTGCGAGTTGCGATGTGTCCTAAGAATTGTTGATAAGGTTTATAGTGTTATACTAGATCGAATCTGGTACATGCCTACGTGGTGATCCATACGCCCATCTATCCAACCCATTCAAGCCACGTTGCTACGCAGCCAATGTTGAAGTCACTTTCTTAAAAGAACTTTCAAAATCGTTAAGAAAGAGACCACTGTGATTTTCTACACCCAAATCATACTTTATCTTTTCACTATGTTCCAATTTCATATTAGCATGAAAGAAAGAAGTGATGCATACAGTGTATTAAAAAAATTTATGAACGTAGCAAAATCTCACCGCATTTTTATAATATTCTTATTTTTATTTATGTTGGATCCAAGTTTAATATTTTTAAATATTTTATTTTAACTCATAAAAAACTAACATCTCAACTATTGTGAAAATGTTATAACAATTTGTTGTATACTAATACAATTCTAATTTATTTTTCCCAATGGTCGAAACTAAATTTCAAGATTAAAGTTGAACATAATAGTAATAATAATAAAAAATAAAGTTAAAAAACTGTACATAAAAAATGGAAAAACATATGTAGTAACGCCCTTGTAGGCCGGCCAAACTTGACATGATCTCTCAGTCCACACCAATATGTAGAGAGTTAGTGAAAGGAACTAGTGCAATTAATCCTAGTTTCCCTATGTATTGAAACATGCATTTATGACCATTTCCAAAGTATGACCGAAATTAATTAGGTCATGTTCTGCACAAGATTGTCCAAATCTTAATGACTTTGTTAGCTGCTAGGGGATGCAGGGAATTTGGGTAATTATAGCCTAGCTTCCATCTATTTAAATGTGAATCCTTGTTCGAAAATTCCGAGAGCACGTAGAACAACATTGAAGCCATATGGAAAAAATTGACAAGCATTAAAGTTACAACAAGTACCATAATCTTCAGCAAGCAAACATGCATGCGTACACAATGTTAATGGAGCATTATGCAAAACTGATTTCGTCAGAGTTCAACTCTTGATTGAATTAATTATTGGAATATCAACTTCAATTGAGACTTAAGTTGAGAGCACATTCTTTCATCAAAAGGAAAATGCTTTTTCCATGGATCACCAATTTCTTGCTTTATCTCCCAAACAGAAAATTTAACTGTAAGTCTATAACAGTATTGAAAACATTTTCCATTGATCCATAGCATTCCAATTTCCAAAACAACACCCACAAAACATGAAAAGATAAACTCAACCCACCTTCAGCTACTGTACATAAGGACCTCTCTTCCAAACATGCAGTCAAAAAAGATATAATTCATCATCATCGACAATTATTTCTTCTTCTTTTGATTATTTATGTTTCAATCTAATTCTTCTAAGATCTAGCAAATCACACAAGCATTTGGGTCCTCCTCTGCGCTTCTAACATAGTGGTATGTCATGTAAGGACTATATGGCACAACATAGGCCTTTGGTTCCTCCTTCTTTTTATCATCCTTCTTTGGCTCTTCTTTCTTAGGCTCTTCTTTCTTCTTCTCTTCTTTTGCTGGTCCAACAGAGACAATCTCTGTGAAGCAGAGCTTCCTCAACTTGTTCACTACATCAACTGGATCTATGTCACCGGTCACGGTCAACTTCTTGTCCTTCATGTCCATGGAGATTGAATCAACCCCTATCAAATTACAATACAAAAAGACACTCAAATTTGTCAGCTTTTCATGGTTTAAGATCTGGGTTATCTTTATTAAATCAAGTAAAAGTCTCTTTGAATTGATGGGGTAAAGTAGGAAACAAATGAAATTTGAACTTCTATTTTTCATAAAAGGTAAAAAGTCTCTTTTCTTTTTTGTCCACTTTCTCAACTTGTTTGCCAAACAACTGGTTACACTTATAGTAGAGTTACAAGAAGGTAAATTTCTGTACCTGCAAGGCTAGAGACTGCCTTCATGGCCTTCTGCTTTGATTTGTTACTTTCTTCTAATCCCAATTTCAGAACCACTTTCTGTCACAAAAACATGATAAGAAACTATTAAAATTTATGTCAAAACCTTAATTAAAACGAAAATTAAGACCAGACCCATCAAAAGATTAGACTTCAAATCTCTAAAAAAAAAAGACAAAGAAATCAAAATTATAGGAAACCCAATAGAGTAATCAAGAGTGGTTTATATGCTTGTGAGTGAAAAGAAAGAGAAAAGTTAGGAGCAAAGTGAGATTCTGAATTTTTCTGACCTTCATTTTGGCTAAAAGTTTGGGAGATGCAAAGGTCAGTCAGAAAAGGATCGCAAGACAAAGCTAAGTGAAAGAAGAATATTACAGAATCAGAAGAGAGAAGTTTTTGCCCCTGAGGTCCTGAAAGAACGCTAGCCTGGACCAAATTTATACTAAAATATAGATCAGGAGGAAAGGCATAGTCTGCTGACCGTGAGTCAACGAAGTCAAGTAATGGTCATGAAATTCATGTGCAGGCAAACATTAGTCTAAAAAGGCAAACATTTTTTAAGCTCTTTTTTTTTTTTTTTTTTTTAAAGGTAAAAAGTCTCTTTTCTTTTTTGTCCACTTTCTCAACTTGTTTGCCAAACAACTGGTTACACTTATAGTAGAGTTACAAGAAGGTAAATTTCTGTACCTGCAAGGCTAGAGACTGCCTTCATGGCCTTCTGCTTTGATTTGTTACTTTCTTCTAATCCCAATTTCAGAACCACTTTCTGTCACAAAAACATGATAAGAAACTATTAAAATTTATGTCAAAACCTTAATTAAAACGAAAATTAAGACCAGACCCATCAAAAGATTAGACTTCAAATCTCTAAAAAAAAAGACAAAGAAATCAAAATTATAGGAAACCCAATAGAGTAATCAAGAGTGGTTTATATGCTTGTGAGTGAAAAGAAAGAGAAAAGTTAGGAGCAAAGTGAGATTCTGAATTTTTCTGACCTTCATTTTGGCTAAAAGTTTGGGAGATGCAAAGGTCAGTCAGAAAAGGATCGCAAGACAAAGCTAAGTGAAAGAAGAATATTACAGAATCAGAAGAGAGAAGTTTTTGCCCCTGAGGTCCTGAAAGAACGCTAGCCTGGACCAAATTTATACTAAAATATAGATCAGGAGGAAAGGCATAGTCTGCTGACCGTGAGTCAACGAAGTCAAGTAATGGTCATGAAATTCATGTGCAGGCAAACATTAGTCTAAAAAGGCAAACATTTTTTAAGCTCTTTTTTTTTTTTTTTTTTTCAAGACTCTTGTTTAATACTGATATCAGAATTCAGAAGGTTAAAAAGATTTTTATTTTTGTTTGGATTTGGATTTGGATAATTAAATGATTAGGGAATATTTAAACCCTCAGATACATGCATTGAAAATAGCATAAGTAAGTTACTAGTTAAGTTATAAAAATTTTGGCAAAAGTTTAAAAGAAATGAGAAATGTATGTACATTTGGAAAAAAATTATTTAGTTTTTTATTGAAAATTTTTTGTTGAAAGTGTGCTAAAATATACTTTTATCTTGAAAATTTTAAAAAAATAAAAAAATACAGAAAAAAAAAGAGTGAAATTTTAAAAAGTTAGAACCTAAGCTTATAAGCTGATGCTAAACTCACCTTATGCAGACTATAAAAGTATATAATGAAATATAGTATACTAATAACTTTTAATTCATTTTTTAAGGGATAAAATCAATATTTTATATCAATTTATTAGAGAAATTAACATTTTTATTTTTTATTTTTAGGTAGGAAATAGGAATGTTTTTATTTTTTATTTTTAGAGAGAGAATGCATTTAAGAGAATAGAATAGAATAGAAAGAACGATCTTTTGTATTTACTCAATTTCTTCATGCTAAACTACCATGCAATACGCATGATTGGACCCCAAAAAATTACACAAGAGGATATATGAAAGAACAAAGTTTTTCTCCAAATTGGATTGGTGGAATCTCCTCTAATCTATTACCTCATAAAACAATTTATGTGTATAATTTAAACAAGTTACATGACTCATAAATAGGTCATGAGACTAAAAATATATTTGGATAGTCTTATTAATCACCACGTAATGAGTTACAAGAATTTTCCTCCTAGCAAACTGATGGTAAACTTTTTTCCTATATGAATATCCCTTAAAAATGCTTCTCATTGCCCTTGAAAAAGTATACCCAATACATCATATAATTTTTTATTTCTCCTCTTCAAGCATGGTATTAATTACATAATTTACCTTATTATCACATTCTACACTTTTATTTAGGGCATTTACCCCATTTTTTATGATTCTATAATTAAAAAAATAGGTGGGGGCTTTGAATCATAGTTCTCCTAAATAAGCCATATATGACACTATGATATTTTTTTTTTTAAAATACCTTAGCATTTATGACACATACTCTAGTTTATAGTACAATAAATACTACAATTTTAGATTAGTATCTACCATTCAAACCAATGTGAATTTTATATATATAAAAAAAAAAAAAAAAAATCTCTTTTTACTCCAAACTATAAGAGTATTTGTAATATTTATCATAATCTATAAAATCATGTACTCAGACATTCTGATTCGAAATTAATTTGGATCATACGGTGGGGGGCATTGTAAATTTCGATATAGATTACACAAATTTGCCAATAGTTGGTGGTTTTCAACTTCCAAATGAAAGACATCGTTAAAACTTTTTCGCTTTAGCTTTTCAAAGTTTGCGTTCACATTCCACCTTCGAGGAAGTAACCAATCTAGCAAATATGTCAAGTGGGACAACCCGAAGATTTCTGTGTCTGTCGTATCTTCGTCCTTATACCGCGTATAAAGCTGAAAGTACAGTCAACGGGAAGAAATGTAAAACTTTTAAATTTGGCTGGTATTTTGTCATAATGCAACTATGCATATTCCCACTGTTTTTTTCTTACTTGATTGGAACATTGGCCTCTTGATTTTATAGTGGGATTGATCCAAAAAGATATAAATTTTCTACCCACAGACCTGAAACTTCAGAGCAAAACCCTAGTCAACCAGTCAATAATCTCACAATTCCGAAGCTTGGGGGTGGAAATATGGGTACAGGGGAACCTTCCCTCTCTTCCTCACGACCTCCCTCAATTTCCTCTTCTGTGTGACTGCGGGTCGAAGTTTCAGACTTGTTATGTTTTTATACTTTTTCTGCACTTTTGTTGTTAGCATTTTGATTCTCTCTTGTCAAAGCACCATTAGCCTTTGTTTTTTATACATTGTGAATTTTGGGCTTGATTCTCCATAAACAAACACTTCTAAAGAACCCAAGAGGAGATTTAGGCCGTTCTCGCATTTTTGGCCCTTGTGGCAAAAACATCCCCGACAACGGTAAAGTGTAAAGTGTAACATGTGTTATAGTTTAGGGTATTAACCGTGCATTCTAAAAGTTTAGGGTTTAAAGTGTAATTTGGAGTATAAATTATGCTTTTTCTCACCAAAATTGTAAGGAATTAACCATATAAAAGCATCTCCAATAGATTAGGTATCAATTAAAACTGAAGGAAAATAGGAGTAAGGAAGAAGAAAAAACAATTTGATATGCATTTTTTTTTTCCTTTTTCAAGGAGGGAGCGAAATGAGAGAACAAAAGGCATAAATGCGTGCAAGAAGAGTAAGAACTTACGGATATGGAGAATTGCAGCAATTGGTTGTCGTAAAGCTCAAAAACCTCTTGAAAGTTGAAACAAAGCTCCTGGATACAGTTCTAACAGAAGAATTTCTTATTTTGTAGTATTTGTTATTGTGCTTAAGCAATGCTATCACCTTTGTGTGAGAAAAAATTATTGCAGTCATTTCTTTTATCCTTACTACTACCCCAATACCACCGACTTCTTAAACTATTGAACCTAACTAGTGTTATATGCAAGTAATTTACTTCTCTCCGTTTAGAAAAGAAAAGAAAAGAAAGAGTAAGTTTCTGGAAACTACTACTCATCAAGTTTTGTTTACACTTCACACTTTATTTTTCTTTTTCATCAACTTTATTAACTGCTTTAGATTTAGAGGAAACATTTATTTTTTTGGGATAAGTACATTGTTACTGAAAATTTGATGACAATTATTCCTACACAATCTACGTGGTCCAAAGGAAGAGTAAGTTTCTGACAATTATTACTACACAGTACTTTATTTTTATTGCTTTTTTATGACAAATTATAATGTCCTGTTTGGATAATGTCCTGTTTGAATGTTTAAAAAAAGAAATGGAGTAGAGTAAAGGAAAGAAGAGTAAAATTTAAAAAAAAAGAAAAAGAGAGGAAAGTTTGAAAGGGTTTCAACTATGTCTGTACGGGGAATGTGCAGAATAACGGTGAAATCATTTGTATATAGTTAGTTAGGCATAGCTTGAAACTATAAGGGAAAGTAGACATCTCGAGTTTTAGAAAATCGAGATCCATTTACATAAATCTCGAGTTTCTAAAACTCGAGTTCCATGCAAAAAATTTTTAGTTTTATCGCCCCTATAGTGGCGTTTTTAAGTTTATAGTGACGTTTTAAAACCCTATAGCGGCGTTTTTCTGCAAAATTTTTCATAAATGTTCAATACTAGATTCAGTGAGCCCTATAGTGGCGTTTTTATGCCCTATACTGACGTTTTAAAGCCCTATAGTGGCGTTTTTCTGCTAAATTTTTTTATAACTCCATTTTTAAGCCCTATAGTGACGTTTTTAAGCCCTATAGCGGCGTTTTTTGAACTCGAGTTTTTAAAACTCGATTTTTACTTGGATTTTTTTTACAAATCAGGCCTCAAAAACTTGATTTTTATCTTGGAACTCGAGTTTTAGACACTCGAGATGCTAGTTTTCAAAATTCTTTTGCAACGTGACAACTAACTAAATTTTTTAATATTTATTGTTATTTAAAAAAAAAATTCATGTCTGTACTCTCATTTATAATTGCTCCAAAATTACCATTTCTAAATTAACAAAATTACAGACCGATTATATAAAATAAATTCACATTATATTCTTTCACAGATTTTCTTTCTTGGCATCCAATCAGTTGATTGCAGAAGTAAAAACGAATTGGTTGAAACTGTTTGGTAGCTGAGAAAACTTCGTGAAAGGAAAATATGAGACAATCCATAGAACGATGAATCATAGACCAATGTTGAATTGAGCCACCACGGGCTTCAACACCTCATTTCTGATCGAAGGGAGGACCTTCTCGTCATACTCAAGACCTAGGGTTTTGACCTCAGGGCGCGAGAGAACACGTAGGGTTAAGTTGACCATCTGGAGATCCTTAGTACCGGAGACCGAAGAGAAAGTGTAGGGCTTTGTGCAGATATCGAAAATGAAAGGCTTCTGGAGCCATGGGACGAGGAAGTGAGTACCTTCGTTGACGGTCTCGTTGAGAATTCCACGGACACGATCGAAGATGACAGTGCGCTGGCCACCGTCAACGGTGTAGAGAGATGAGCTGAGAGCGGTGGTGGCGGCGCCGAGTCCCAAAGCAACATATGCGATGTTGGTCAATAAAGAAACAGTTTCAACCAATTCATTTTTACTTCTGCAATCAACTGATTGGATGCCAAGAAAGAAAATATGTGAAAGAAAAGACCTATCAATTTTTTTTCAAATTTTTTATAATTTTTATGCTAATTTTGGCACTCACAAGCCACATTAGAATCGTTTTTTAGCATCCAAACATTTTTTTTTCTTATTTTAATTATTATCAATTAAGGATGGCTTTTTTTAGTATAATAAAAAGCAAAAAAAATATATATATATATATATATATATTTAACCATAGACTAATGTTGATTATTTAATTCATATCAGGAAAAAAAAATTATCAAAAAAAATATTACATGCTATAATCATAATTATTTAATCTAACAAATTAATCATAGACCAATGTTGCAAATTCATTTTCAAATTATATGTAAATTTGTCTATTTAAATCATTTATTCTCGTTTTCATCTAAATTTTAAAACATCCAAATAAAAGGAAAGACTAATTACTCTCTTCCACCTTACTAATTTTAAAAACATTCAAACAAGGTGGAGGACAACTATTCCCCTCTACTCTCCTCCCATTTACTCTCCTCCCTCTCTAAACTTCCAAACAGGCCATAAATTTCCTCTATTCATATTGCTTTCTTTTTATCTATTCATATGTGAGTGACACACATAAACTTCTTTCTTAGATTACTCTTTTTTTTTTCTTTTTCCTTTTTTCTTTTTTTTTTCTACAAGTCTACAACACAAACAAGTTCTAGGAAGTTTCCTGATTGACTCTTAGTTCACTCGTTGCCGTTGGGACCAAATAATTGAGCTTTTCTTTATTTCCTCACACTTACTCCACACCTATAAATATGAAAATCGTAATAATTTTATTAAATGCTTTTCATGATTTTATAACTTTATCATAAAGTTTTTTAAGGGGAAAAAATATTTTCTCCCTTCATGTTTTGGGTAATTCACAATTTCCCCTTATCTTTGAAATTAATAAATTTTCTATCATTTTTTTGAGGAAAAATAAATTTTCTATCCTATGTTGAAAAATTAGCAAATATTCTCAATATGTTACTTTATCAATTAAATTAATAGTATTTTTTGATTGGTGGAATATTCCTTTTTGCTAAGTCTATAATATCCCAATTAATAGCAAAATACTGAAATGCCCCCAACCAACCGTGTAAAATAAAACTAGGAAGTCGTGATTCTTAACCCAACCCGGTTAAATTTAGCTTGGGTAAATTAAACCTCTTCCAAATAAAAACAATTACACTACCTATAGTAAACAGTAAACTAAACCTAAACTACCTACATTGTCAATCATTCAATTTGACTCGATAATCATATGACCGATAAGCCATCAACGGCATCACCTATAGCCACCACCGTAAGTTTAGGCATGCACATTACTTGCTGTCTACCACATCTTTGTATCTCCAAGGAAAAACAAATTAATAACAACAAAGCTTTAGTTCCAAACTTTTAAGGTTGGCTATGGATCCTTGATAGTGGATCTGGTGCATTTTTGGCCATTTTGATTTTTTTTTTTAATTATTAAAAAAAAAAAAAAAGACAAATACGAAGTAAAACAGAAAACAAAAAAACAAAAACAAACCAACCACCTAAAGTTTTGGCCATTTTTGCTAGAACCAACTGGTACGCAATAATCTGTTTTTTAGATTACCCAGCCTAGACTCTAGTTGTGATAACTTCTAGTATGCATTGAGATACCAATCTGCATTTTGCTTGTTAGTTGAGAGAATTCTTAATTTTTTCTTAAAATAGATTGAATTTATATCATAGATTGTTAATGTTTTTGTCAAAGGATGATTTGGGAATAATGTGTGCTCTATACAGATTTCCACGTTTTAGTAGTGCAACTTTATAGTATGAGATGTTCAACTTTTGGAAGTGCCTCATCAAGCAATCATTAACAATTGCGAAGTACATCAAAAGACTCAAGCTTTCGGGTTTGCCAAACAACCCTTTAGAGCATCCGCATCAGATGTGGCAAAAATTATGCCATTTTGCCACATTAAAACCCTACTTTATTATTTTACCACGTCACTTTACAACATCTCATTTATCAGATGTTTTATACTACAATTCTATACATTAAAATAATATTTCCTACATATTAAAATAATATACTAAATTCCTCCCCCCAGTCATCGTCATCATCAACCACCACGGCGGCAGCAGCAGCAACAACAACAACAACCACAACCAGAAAACATATCAGAACAGAACAGATCACCAGGAAAAAAAAAAAAAAACCACCACCGAGATCAGAACAGAGATCACCACCACCACCGCAACAACAGCAACAACAACTACTACTACTACAACCACACCCAGAAATAGAACAGAACAGATCACCAGAAAAAAAAAAAAAAAAAAAAAAAAAAAAAAAAAAAAAAAAAAAACCCACCACCGAGATCAGAACAGAGGTTCGCCATCACCGACGATTCGCCCACCGCCATAACCCACAATCGATTCGCCCACCGCCAGCCGATTCGCCCACCGCCATAACCGCCATAACCCACAATCGATTCGCCCACCACCAGCCGATTCGCCCACCGCCATAAGCCACAATCAACCCATGAAACTCAACCCACCCACCGCCATAACCCACAACTCGAACCCACCCACCACCGATCTACCCATCCGAACCCACCCATCAAACCACAGCCAAAAAAAGTGAACGGAAAAAAGAAAAAAGGAAAAAAAAAAAGAACCCGAAGCGAGAAGAGTGGTGGCCATTGGTCGGCGGCGTCGAGTGGTGTGATCGGCGGCGTTGAGTGGTGGCCATTGGTCTTCGGTGTGCTGTGGAAGACGAAGAGAGAAGATAGAGATGAGAGGGAAGACAGAGATGAGACGGAGAGAGTGATTTGATACTGTGATGAGGAGAGAGAATACATAATAAAATAATAATATATATTATGCCACATTTGTCCGTACAGTGCCAAATTTGTGATGGCACTGTAGCATATTGCAAAAATTTAGAACATTTAACACATCTGATAAATGAGTGTTTTTAGTGTTTGGTGTGCCAAATGTGCCAAATAGCATTTGGCACATTTGGCACATCTGATACGGATGCTCTTAGTGGAGTTATATTTACTGCACTACAAAGAATCTATGGGCTATTCTCAAAAATAAATAAATAAATATAAAAAGATATATGGGTTATTAGACGGGTATAAAGTAAATATAAACTATAAACTATGAAGTGGGCATAAGCTCATGTCTTAATTTGAATTGGTCCCGGCACTATTTGTTGGGTCCCATGCACCCACGCTATTCCGCAATTATGCAAGGAGTACAAAGCCAAATTGGAGTCTTTTGTATTTATTTATTTTAGAATATGGCAAATTGCTTTTCGCAAGAGATGCAGTTTGGGCACGTGTTTAGTTTTAGAAGCGCGTTCGCGTTGTATCCTATAGCAAATATTGACTTAAATTGAGTTTTAATACCAAGTCAATATGACTCACTGAATCGCACCCCTTTCAAGTACAAGGCTTATTATCTCCACCCACCCTCCTTGCCTCAAAAAAAGAGAGGAAATTCTTGTATATTTTATCCTTTCCATGACTGTTTGACCACCTAATTCTTGTAGCTTTGGCTTGGTTGAGGGACCAATCTCAGAGGTGACCGAGTATTCAAGCTTTAATTCATCTTTCATCACAGTTCTCTCAAATTCAATTTTGTGATTACCCAAAATTAACTAGCTTTACCAATGCGTAGTTGTGATTAGAATATTCCCAGTAATCTTCGCCACTCGTTATCGTGCTCGGTCTATGGTATTTTGACATCGTGATTCAAGGCAATTAATTTCTTAAGAGAAAGACTAGCTAGTTTAACATCTACAAATGGCCTATATTACCTAATAATATTCTGTTCCTTTGTCGGCTGCTATTTGACGTTTGTGGGACGGTTTTCTATTTTATGTAACAGATAAATGTAAAATCCCTCTCACATAGGTCAGAATCTCGTACAGTTATAATGGGAATATATAACATTTTTTTTGTGTGATAATGATAGACTTTATATATCCCTATTACACATTATTCCGCATTACGTGGAATAGAAAATTATACACACATATGTTAACGTATAGAGTGTTGTGGGCTTTAGGCCTAGTTAGGCTACTTGTATAGCACACATATTTACTTGTACTGCACACATATACCTTTTATATAAAGGCACATATGTACATTCTTTTATCAAGAAATACAATACTATTACATTCAGTATTTCTAACATGGTATCAGAGCCACTGCTCTAACCTTTTTCTTTGCAGTCTTATCTTTATTGGTGTCACTATTCTCAACATCGCTTCCGCCGTCACAACCGCTGCCGCAGCCTTTCGCCGTAGAACCTCCGACGTCTTTCAACCGTCGTCCTTAGGTTCCGGACCTACAGTCGTCGTTGTTGAGAAATCCCGCATCACACAGACCACTGCACTTATCGTTTTCGCCTTGCATCTTGCTCCGACAAGTTTTTTTCAGGTACTACAGTGGTCGTCTCGCCCCGATCTACTCAATCGTGGAAACCTCATCATCATTGGAGCTTGCCCGCGCCTTCACGCGCCTCCAAAAGATTCTGCGGACAAGATCACACGCTTCACGCGCCAACACGCACCGAAAGTCTTACTCACGCACTGCCACGCGTCGTCAGACCTACTCACGCGCCTCCACATGCCGCCACTTGCCGGCATGCTCTGACACACTCCAGTTCTGCACCTGCTGATCTTAGCCCTAGGTGACGTCATCTGCTGACATCATCATCCACCACGTCAGCTGACGACATCTGTTGACTTGACAGCGTTGACCGTTGACTCAAAGTTGACTTTGACCAGTGTTGACCGTTGACTTTTTTACCATAGTTGACTTTTGCAGTTCAGGTGCTCCTTATCCAGTTTTTCGCGTAGATTTCATTTTAGCAGTCTGTTTTTTGCATATTTTGCTTCTAAATGAAGAATAATGACATGTCTTCTTCTTATTACAACAATTGTCGCGGCCAATCTATCAAACGTTTTTGCAAACGTTTTGGCCATAATATTAAGACTTGCTATCATCGTAACAAATCAGTTGTTTCAATTTATACTGCTACTGTTGCTAACACTGAGAGTGTCCAACCAATGGCTCCTGTCTCTGCACAGTTTAAGTCTTCTAGATCTATTTTCTCCATTTCCATATATGACCTTATAAATATCATCGCCAATGTCATACGTATGGTTGGTAATGCATCTTCTTCCTTTTCTCTCTCAGCTTTATCTGGTATGTCTCCTACCTCTTGGCTTATGGATTCTGCTTGTTGCAATCACATGACACCTCATTCGTCCTTATTTTTTGACTTTAAACCTGCACCGCACCCTCTTAATATTCGCATAGCAAATGGTTCCACAATGTCTGGTCATAATATAGGTTCAGTTTCAACCTTCAACCTCTTGGTTCCTGGAGTCTTTAATGTTCCTGACCTTTCTTATAATTTATTTTCTGTGGGACAATTAGCTGAGTTGGGTTATCGCATTACCTTTGATTATTCTGGGTGCATTGTGCAGGATCCTAGGACGGGACAGGAGCTTGTGACCGGTCCCAGAGTTGTGTGTATGTTTCCCATGGACAACCTTCGTCTTTCACTTGTTGCTCATGTTTCTGTTGGTCACGCATCTTCCTCTCGAGTACAACAATTGGCTTCTAGAGGTTTGTTAGGTTCAGTGTCTACAAAAAATTTTGATTGTGTTTCATGTCAGTTAGGAAAAAAACCAGCTTTGCCTTTCAATATTAGTGAATCCATATCCACTGAGATCTTTAACCTTATTCATTCTGATGTTTGGGGGCTTTCCTCTGTCTCTAGTATTGGTGGGTCTAGATATTTTGTTGTCTTTGTTGATGATTACTCTCGCTATAGCTAGATTTTTAATATGAAACATCGTTCTGAATTATTTGAAGTATATTCTAATTTTGTAAAAATGGTTGAAACTCAATTTTCCAGACGTATCAAAATTTTTCGATCTGATAATGCTCTTAAATATACTCAATATGCTTTCCAAGTTATTTTGCATTCCTATGACACTATTCATCAACTAACTTGCCTAGGTACCTCTCAGCAAAATGGTAGAGTTGAACGAAAATTTCGTCATATTCTTGACACTGTTCGTGCTCTCTTTCTCTCTACTAAAGTTCCTGCTCCTTTTTGCGGTGAAGCTGCTCTTCATGCTGTTCATACTATTAATCACATTCCGAGTCCTGTTATCCAAAATCAAACTCCATATGAGCGCCTTTTTCGGTCACCTCCAGACTATCACCATCTTCGCTTCTTTGGTTTTGCTTGTTTCGTTCTTCTTCAGCCACATGAGCATAACAAACTTGAGTCTCGGTCAAGGCTTTGTTGTTTTCTTGGCTATGGCAAAACTCAAAAGGGGTATAGGTGTTATGATCTTGTTTCTCATCGTCTTCGTATCTCCCGTAATGCTGTCTTTTGGGAACATCGTCTCTTTGTTGAGCTCTCTTATTTCAGTGCTTCCTTGTCTTCCTCATCTGTCTTAGATCTTTTTCCAGATGAGGCACATATTCCTTCTGTAGCTACCCCTAATCCTCCTGTAATTGCTCCTGATTCTGTTGCTATAGACTTCTTTGTCCAACCACCAGATATCACTGATCCCTTTCCTAGTTCACCCTTTAATGAACAGGTGGAAGATGAACAAATTGAAGATGAGCTACCCAACCCCAATCCTGAGCTTGGGTCTCCTACTCCTGCTCTGCCTGAAGATCTTGCACAAGACATTCCACCTCGTCACTCAACTCGGGTAAGATCTATTCCTACACATTTACTTGACTATCATTGTTACATTGCTCTTACTACATTACACGAGCCTCACACCTATCTTGAGGCTTCCACTAACCCTTTATGGTAGATTGCAATGAAAGAGAAACTTGATACATTATCTAAAAACCATACTTGGGATTTGGTGACACTTCCTCCTAAAAAATCTGTGGTTGGTTGTAAGTGAATCTACAAGATTAAGACTCACTCTGATGAGTCTATTGAGCACTACAAAACTTGTCTTGTTGCAAAAGGTTTTACACAAGAGTATGAGATTGATTATGAAGAGACATTTGCTCCGGTTGCTCGTATCTCATCTGTTCGTGCCCTCTTAGTTATTGCTGCTGCCAGTAAATGGGACATTTTTCAGATGGATGTCAAAAATGCATTCCTTAATAGGGATTTAAGTGAAGAAGTGTATATGCAACCTCCTCCTAATCTCTTTGTTGACTCAAACAAGGTTTGTCACTTTCGACGTGCACTTTATGGCCTTAAACAAGCTCCACAAGCTTGGTTTGCCAAATTCAACTCTACCATCTCTCACTTGGGTTACATGACCAGTCACTATGATTCTGCCTTACTTCTTCGTCGCACTTACAAAGGCACTATTTTACTTCTCTTATATGTGGATGATATGATCATAATTGGTGATGACCTCAATGGCATCTAAGAACTCAAGACTTTTCTCAGTCAGCAGTTTAAGATGAAAGATCTTGGACATCTCAGCTACTTCTTGGGTCTTGAAATCACTCATTCTATAGATGGACTTTATATTACTCAAGCCAAGTATGCCTTTGAACTCTTGTCTCGCGCTAGACTCACTGATAGTAAGACTGTTGACACTCTAGTTGAACTTAATGTGCATTTGACTCCCTTAAGGGGGAAACCATTGTCTAATCCCTCTCTTTACAGATACTTGGTTGGCAGTTTGGTTTATCTCACTATCACTCGTCCAGACATTTCCTATGCTATTCACTAGGTGAGCCAGTATCTGTTTGCTCCACGATCGACTCACTATGCTGCTGTTCTGCGCATTCTTCGATACCTAAAGGGCACTCTCTTCCATGGTCTTTTCTACTCTGCTCAGTCTCCTCTTACTCTCCGTGCATTTTCTGATGCTGATTGGCCAGGAGACCCCACTGATTGTAGGTCCACCACTGGTTATTGCTTTCTTCTTGGTTCTTCTTTGATTTCTTGGCGAAGCAAGAAACAAACTCATGTGGCCCGCTCCAGTACTGAAGCAGAATATCGTGCCCTTACTGATACCATATCTGAGCTCCTTTGACTATGATGGCTTCTCAAAGACTTAGGTGTGTCTACATCCTCTACTACTCCTCTTTATTGTCACAAACAGAGTGCTATTCATATTGCTCACAATGATGTCTTCCATGAATGGATTAAACACATCGAGATCGATTATCATTTTATCCGTTTTCATCTTGCTCATGGTGCTCTCAAGCTGATCTCAGTCTCCTCTAAAGATCAACTTGCAGATATCTTCACCAAGTCAGATCCTAAGGGACGCCTTCGTACTTTGGTTGACAACCTCAAGTTGGTCTTACATCCACCTTGAGTTTGAGGGGGGCTGTTAACGTATATAATGTTGTGGGCTTTAGGCCCAGTTAGGTTACTTGTATAGCACACATATTTACTTGTACTGCACACATATGCCTCCTATATAAAGACATCTATGTACATTCTTTTATCAAGAAATACAATACTATTACATTCAGTATTTTTAACATAAAACATTAATTTAGTGTATTCTAAGAGTTCATGGATTAAAGTAAACTAGTTTTTTATTTTGTCCTTGCAGAGAAGTAAAAGTAGTTTAACATGTAGCCTTAAGCTAATAATTATATCCTTTAACCTTGCGAGCATTAAAATTATTTGATGGACAAAAGAATGATGCAAAAGAACAAGGATACAAGTATATAGCCATATAATAAGGTTTTATTAAGGGAAGGGTGTTTTCGCAGTCATGCGATGTTAACTAGAACATTAAAAATTTGGGAACCACACGACACAAGTGTACAGACAAATTTACACCCAACGGACCAGAAAATGCCATCTGGACAAGTGGGAGGACTATGTAGTCCTCCAGTGGTACGGAGGTAAATAACATATATATATATATATATATTTTTTTTTTTTATGGGAGGTAAATAATATTTGGGCAAGCAGTGTTTGGCGTATTGAGTTTGAGAGAACTAAGACGAAAGATTAATTAAAGCTTGAATCAATGGCCGGTTACTTTTGAGATTAGTCCTTCTCAACGTTACATTTATTTAATGCACTTTAACATATTACTACATTTCCCTAATAACATAGAAGTTTTTAAATATGTTGCTAACAACTTTGTAGCTCAAAAGGTACTTACTGAATTTCCAATAAAAACATTTAAGATTTAAATCTCTCTCACTTCATTATATCTATTGAATTAGGGGAAAAAAAAGTTCTTAAATTCATCCCTAACTTTCAAATTTATCAAATAGGTTATCCCAACCACCATCACAATTGATCCACTCTATACACCAGCATCAAAGATTCGTCACTCATTAACCAATCATAGCTACCACTATCATAAGTCCAACATTCACAAAATTAATCATCACTTTAGGAGTATCACTCGTTTATGATTGTCATACTTGCCACCACCTTAAGCAAGCTCAACATAATATTCAGTTAAGCTCAATTGTAAATTTGGACGTTAGTTAGCAATTTCAATGAATTGATTGATTAATAGTAGATGGAAAGTTCCCAGGTGAAAATGACAGTTTAAGTTGTTGGTGATATTAAAACAGGGTGCTCAATTGTAAATTTGGACATTAGTTAGCAGTTTCAATGAATTGATTGATCAATAGTGGGTGGGAAGTTCCCAGGTGAAAATGACAGTTTAAGTTGTTGGTGATATAAATTAATTAAAACCTAAACCAACTCAACCCATGAACATCCATAGCCGATATATTGCAGTTTCCTACCTTGGCAAACCATAAAACTTTGTGTCTCTAATTGAGTAGTTGTCAAATTTATGGATTGTATTAGAATCCTATTTTGATTTGGTAACCTATTTGGGATTTAAAAGAAAAGTTAACTTGGTTTACTCCTTTGGATTTTGATGTGAAAGGAAGGTTTACACCTAAGCTTAAGGCCTCCCATTAAAGAAGTCCCAAATTTTATTATATTAGTTGATTAAAAAAAAAAGTATATACACTATTTTTTTTCTCATTTTTAAGTATGCCCCAAACTACTAGGCCAATAAAAACTCAACCCAATTAAAACTTTAAAAATGTTTTTAAAAAATGTTGCAAAAGTGCCAAATCATCATTGATCATCTCTACTTTGGGAATTTTGATTAAAGTATTACTTTTGAATTTTCTTAATAGACTATATTGAAGCCAATCATGTTGCCTGATGTTTCCTACCCCCTCCCCCCCCCAATTCAAGCTTTATATCAAACAATTAATGTCGAACAATGATAACAAGCTTATAACAGAATTGATAAACAATTAAGTCAAATATAAACACATCCACAGCAGTAAATATAAGGTAAAGATAAAGGGAAAGAAGATGCAAACACACGGACAACACACGATGTGTTATCGAAGAGGAAACCGAAGTCCTCGGCGTAAAACCTCTCTGCCGCCCTCCAAGCGGTCAAATAATCCACTAAAGAATGTAGTTGGGATACATGAACAGCAGAAGACCCTCCAAGCCTAATTTACCCAAGTACCTAAACCCTCCAAACTTCTTGCTCCAACGAGGTTACGCCGAACATATTTCTTCTTTAGCTTGCCGGATTCCGCTACTTGACCAAAGCATCAACCAATGTATATTGGTTCCTTTCCAAACTGCTTCCTAAAGCACCAAATGGACCTTCTCACAGACGTGGGTGTGGTAAGATAAGGGTTTGGTAAATGACCTATCAAGGTTATGATAATGGAGAGGAAGAGAGTAGAGGAATTTGTAAAGTCTCTTTAGATGAAGATTGGGGATGAATCAATCTTGTTTTTCTCTAGGGTTTTCTCTCACAAAATTCTCTCTGGAAACTCTCCCAATATGATGGGTATAAGGGTGTATATATAGTAGGGTGAGAAAGGAATGCAAAACGTCAGTTTTTGCCAAACAGGGCAAGTTGGCGAATTGATCTCGTGGCTTGACCAAGTCGCGAATTCAAGTCGCGAAGTAACGGCCTAGCCAGACTGGAACTTTTGTCTTGTAGCGTGACAGCTGGTGCGACCCTTCAGCTTCCCAGTGTGCCTTTCACGTGCCTACCTTTCGCGGCTTGCCAGTCGCGATCCACCCGCGAGCCCTAGCCGCGAGACTCTGTTTTTCTTGCACACTTTTGAGCTTTTCTTCACATCTTCTCACACACTACCCTTACAATTTTCCCATCTAAATACAGGGTTGCTAAGTGCTAAATTACAAACAAATTGGTCACGGAATAAAGCCAATTAAATGGTTGATTAAATTCAACCTTACAATTATGAATGGTTAGCCTACCATAAGTTTTGCCTTAACAACATTTTTCATATTACTTTTACAACAAATTTTAAGCAGTAGATTGTTACTTGGGATGACAATTTTACCCCACCTTGCCTTATCCGCCCTCTCCGCTTCGACCTAGTCAGGTCTTTCCCACCCCACATAGGTGGTAGGGATGAGATTTTAGCCCCCACTGCAAGGCAATGATGGGTTTAGACATTTTATCCCACCTCGCCCCTCTTCGACCCATTCCCACCTCGCCATTATTGATAAGGATTATAATTGTAAATTTTCATAGCCTAAATTTCAACTATTTAAACAAATAAATCAATACTAACTTATTTAAATGCATGAATATTAAGATTTTTGTTTTTGTTGTAATATTGTCTTCTTAAACACTTGGATAATATTATTGCTAAAAATTAGTTTGATTTGATGAGATAAATTTAATTATAATTTCAAGTATATTTATATTAATGAAATAAGCTTTGTTATAAAAAATTGAAATATTTATAAGGCAAATTAATATGAAGTAGAATTTTACGGGGCGGGGTGGAGCCACGTGGAGCCCAAGGAGCAGGGAGCTTTTTTCCATCATATGTGGCGAGGCAGGGATGGGGTAAGACAAAACCATGCGGGGCGAGGGTGAAAATCCCAACCTTCAACCCCGCCCCTCCCCATTGCTATCCTTAGTTGTTATCTCTAGTTGTTGCCTGTTTTAATATGAATCTACCATTGAAATTATTTTTTTGCCCACCAACAAATAATAACTTGTCACTAGGATTTGTTGTGAAAATATTGTAGATATAACATTTCTTTTAACGTTAATGCTATATACTTGAACCAATTATAAAATGAATCCATCAATTAGAAAAAAAAAAAAGTAGAAAAATATCACAAAATTACAAGGTAATTAGTGTCATGTTAAAGTTTGTTTTGAAACTATATAAACAAATTGCACTTTATAATATGTGCTTGTATTCATTGCCAAAAAAATTAAGAAAAATGTTTTGATACCCCTTGCATTTTGGTGTAATGGCACTTGCACTCTACAATTTTTCATTTTAGTCAATTTAATTTATACATTTTACATGTGTTTAGATTAAAATTTATTGAAAACTATTTCAATAATCATTTTTAAAAATGAATTTTTAAATGAAACGCATAAACGTGAATGGCTAATAAGAAAATGGAAGAAAATATCGGTTATGAATTTTATATCAAAACACAAATTGAATTTCTCGTATTTTCATCCTAGAATTGCAAGTGAAGCTAGCAAAAAACTAATCAAAGGGTGTTTTTAGAAGAATTATAGAATCCCAATCACACCTAGATTGCACAGAGCAATGATTCCTCCAAATTCTACTCCAAAAATCCAAAAATTTCACATGTTAGGTTCAAGAAAACCACCAAAATTTGAGAAACATAAGATCCCTAATCACGCCCAATTTAGGAGATTCCAAAGGCTTGAGAATCGAAAAGCTTCAAAGAGAAAGTGAGACTATTGTGGCCATTAGGGATCAACAACTATGTGTGCTTATGGTCCTTATTAATTGATACTTTATTCAACGAACTGAAGCTAAAATTTGAAGCTTTTCGAATATATGTTGTGAAATAATAATTTTCAGTTGAAACTCTAATCTCTTATTACATGCACCGTAATGTTAGCTTTTCTCATGAACACCAGAATATTAAATAAGGGTTCGAAAAATATGAGACTAATTAACAGAACCAGTAAAATAAGTTTGATAGATGAGAGGAAACTTGTCGATAAAATCTGGCTCCTGCAACCTTCCTCAAGATTCAACGGCAAGCTTTGGTTGTGTGCACTCACAAACCAAAACTTTGAACTCGTGTCAACTGTCAATGCCCAAAGGAATGAAGGACTTTTTTTGCTGAAGAATGAAGGGACTTGTGATAGATAAAAATAGAGTGGGATTTTTATTTCTGGATTGATATTCGTTTAATTTTAGAACGGGAAAATACCTCTTTTTATATAAGTTCACTTAATTAAAACTTGAAGGGAGAAGTTGACAGAAATAACTATGTAGTACATATTTTTCCTTCTTGATTGCCTTGTCTCCAACAATTACGTAGAATATTAAGGAAATTGCCACGAATTGGGGATTGCTGAAGCATAAAAAGAAGTGCTCATTTTACATGATTGCATAAGGGGAAAAATGTAAAAATCGTGGACCAAAGGGGTTAAGCGGATAGTGGGGTTAGGTGAGTCTACTTCTCTATGTTCGTTTACTAGTCACCTTGTGTCTAAATAAGGGGCAAGAATACTTAGGTAGTCTAGAGCATCTTCAATAGATTAGTCAAAGTCATTTTTTGGAGGGCAAATCTAAAAAATCAGCTCCAACAAATTCTCTAAAAACAAAACTTTTTCAAAACTTTTTTGAAGTTGTTACAGTAGTTCTATTGATCTAGAAAATTCTGTAACAATTCCAAATCATTATTTTATCTTAAAAAACATACCCAACCATATAAAAAAATATTCTTTCTCTCTCATCCAATCTCTTTTCCTTCTCTATTGTTTTCTCTTGGTTAATTTCCTCTTTCCTCCCTTTCTCTTTCTTCCTCACGAGAACTTTCTCTCTATTTTATCTCAACGGCTACAAAACGCATAACACAATCCAAACACAAAAACAATTTTTCTCATAAACAAATGAAATCAGAACAATAAAAGAAAATAATAATTAAAAAAAAAAAAGAGAAAAGAGAGAGACCCATCTAGTTTTTGTTCTCCACCTGCTCTCTCTCTCTCTCTCTCTCTCAAATGAGATTTTTCATATTATGAACTTTGGTCTGTGATGGTCCATGGAGTTGTAAAATTATGCAAGAGGTATATGGTGAGAAATTAACTATGTATTGTCAAGAGTACAAGAAGTAGAAAAACAAGAACAAAGTGAAGACAAAGAGATGAGAAAGAGAAAGAGCTGGGTGTTCTAGAGTGAAGTAGAAAAACAAAAAACAATAGTTAAAAAACAAAAGTGAAGATAGAGAGAGGAGTGGGTATATGTGTGTGGAGGAGAAAAAACAAGAGAAAAAAAAATAAAAGAGAAAAAAGAAGAAGAAATGTATGGATGAAAAAAATAAAGAGAAAAAGGAAAAATAAATAAAATATAACAAATCAAATTTGAGAAATGCTACCACAATATTTTCACAATATTTCACAATACTTCTCATTAAAATTAGATAATCTTACAACTCACTATCATTGTAACAAGTGCTCAATGATATTTGTTAAAAAAAAAAAAACATTATTGGAAAATTTTAAAATATTACGATTGGAAGATTAAAAAAATATAGATGTTAAGAATTTGAAAAATATAACCATTATGAATGAAGGAAGATTTAAAAAAAAAAATAAATAATGAAGAAAAAATATTTAATGAGATAGAGAAAAGATAGAGAATATGCTGAAAATTGTATTTGAAAAAGTAAGTAGGTAAAATGTAAAATGTAAAAGTTATTGTTTATTTTTCAAACAATATGAAAATTTAGAGAGACGGTTAGAGATACTTTGAAAGCAATACTCCGAGCACTCATAAAGTGCATGGGCCCCACACGTGGGTCCTACCCACTTTGTGCCGAGGCTACCTAAGTTTTTCCCTTAAATGAGACCAGCTGTTGTTGTTTTCCAAATTTGAAACTTTTTTTTAACATAAGGATTTAATGGATTATTTCTTCCTAATTGTATGTCATACAGAATAGTTCTCAATCACAAAATAGATGTATATTTTTTTTTGTCATTTATGGTTCTATCAACCCCGGCCCTATATCAATTGCAAAAACACAATAATCATTCAGCCTGCAAGACACCAGCCTGACAAGTTGCTAAATTCTTTTGCTTGTGAATGTAGGAATGTGTTATTCATGTTTCAACAGAACACCAAGGAAGTAAGTGTTCAGATGTATTGGTAAAGAAAAGAACATAGCCTGATGCTATAATATTCGCTTCTTTTTTACTCAACAACAAATCATATAGCTTCCAATTTTGTACAATTGTACCCAAAAGAAAGGGTCACCATGTAACAACAAAGAAACTAATTACATATAATATATGTATGTAAGGAAAAAAAAAAAAAAAAACCCCTTTCTCTAGTAGAGGAGCAGGGAAAATTTAGTTCGGTTGACGATCAAGACAGGGACTTGGGCCAAGCCCACTGAATAGTAGGACCAAACTTGTATACCTATTCAGATGGATGTCACAATTCAACAACAGTTGGACCAAAGTTCCAGCTCAAAGTTGAAAAAATGAAAAAAAGAAAAAAAGAAAAAAAAAAGTCTTGGAGAAATTTCATAAGTATCTTCACCTGTCAAATCCGCATTCAAATTTCAATGCATGGCATGTACATGGATTTTGATCGGTGCAATACCATTCACATTCACTATTCTTCCTACACAATTTTATTCTTACTATTTTTAATTTTTAGTTTTAACTTTTTTACTATTTTTTTTATTTAAGCACTGGAATTGAAAATGACTTAGTTACTTTTTTTCAACTGTCAATTTCAATTCTTGATAGATATTGCATCGGCGATATTGCACATGATCTCAATCCGCCTTCAAATTGGGATTATAAAGCCATTAAGACATCCCCATTTTATGTGGATATTAAGAGAGTTAATACTGTACCGGAAGCTGTACCGGTTTGCTTAGCGGTACAATATATTTCGAATACCGGTCAATACCGGTGTACCGTTTCGGGTTTACCGCTATTTTTTATATTTATAAATAAATATATACATGTATGTGTGTGTGTGTATATTATAATAAATATAAAAATTTACCATAAAACATTTCCTCAATTCAAAACTAATTATTCATGGTTTTAGACTTTAGTATCAATTAAAAAAAAAAAAACACACACACACACACAATATAAAAAATAGAAAGTTTAAAAGTTACAATTGCATACTAAGAAAACAAATAATACTAATAAATTAATGCAAATAAGTTACCATTTTACCCTAACAAAATTTCAAAAATTACAAAACTTAAAAAATAAAAAAAATAAAAACTTTTTTATGTACCGGCCGGTACGAGGCGTACCGGCCGGTATTACCCAAAATTGGCCGGTATGGCCGGTATTTAAACCGGTACGAAACGTTAATATTTTGATACCGGTATGCAACCGGTACGACCGGCACTGGTACAGTATCGACTTCCTTGGTGGAAATGCCATCTAACTCCACCATTTGTTGCTTATAATAAACAGTAATACCATCTTCCATGATCACAAGAAGTATAGTTTGATCAATCCCTATTACCGTGATCACAAACAACATTTTTAACTTAATCTTCACAGGATCAAAGATCTACCTCCAGAGATTGGTCCCTGATTTAGATAGTAGGTTTGTTTTTTTGTTCATATATCCCAAAAGATGCCAAAACA
Source organism: Quercus suber (assembly GCF_002906115.3). Classification (NCBI taxonomy): domain Eukaryota; kingdom Viridiplantae; phylum Streptophyta; class Magnoliopsida; order Fagales; family Fagaceae; genus Quercus; species Quercus suber. The sequence goes on along the minus strand of NW_027069797.1, from coordinate 289,833 downwards.
CCAAGCTTTAGTTCTTGCTAGAGGCCTGGTTGTGATTATTCCTTTCTAAATTTCCTCCACCAGCAAAATAAAATGTTGGATTATAAAATTTAAGAGGAGTGGAAAATTAGATTGGCCAAAAACCAGTTCGGTGGAACATAAAAAAATTGAGATATTTTTTGCTTTACGTGGAAAAAAAGAACCTGAGATGGGCACCAGTTGGATGGTCCAATATTTGTAGGTCCCATCCTAAATATCTTTCTCCAATGTGTGCTTAAGTAAAGCACACTATGTGGCCTGGTTTTTAGCCACTGAGCACCTATAAGAAGCATCGGAACCCCAATCAACGTGAGCTTGCCACGTGCGCAACCTTTCAAACCAAAGTTTATCTCTTCTTGTCCTTTCCTTTCCATCGTGCTGTTACCGACTGGTCTCCCCCTTTTAGTTCAAATGGGAAATTATATGGTGGTTTTTGGGTCATGGTAGTCCATCACTTTTTTTTCTTNNNAACACCACCCCCCCCCCCCCCCCCCCCCCACCAAAAAAAAAGAGCATAAATTAAACTTGATTATTTTCAAATTATTAGAACATCGTAAATTTGTAATGATTACTTGCCAAAAATAAAAATAAAAAGAGATTAAAAATATAAATTAATTTGCATCTACATTACAACTTCAAAACAATAAGACAGAACAGTTTGGAGACTTATTATATAGAACAGTTGGAGCCTTATTTTGTCTGATGTCGAGGGGAATCCCTCAATTCCGGCAAGCATGATCCTTATTCTGTGAATCTGTAATTTTAAAGGGATTTGCTACGTAGCCTACAAATTGACAAAGAGGCAGTTGAACATAAAAATAGGAGTAGGATTTGGGTTAAGACTTAAGACTTAAGACCCTTCTACTTGCCGAAGCCAAAGGTTGTCTTTTGGGTCTCCAATGGGCATCTTCTCGCAGCATTTGGAGCTCTTTTCTTGAATACTCCGTTACTGTTTTTGTCTGCAGTTTCGCAATGAAGGGAAGCATTCATGAATCCAGTAGTGAACATGTTATCCGGTGTTGATCTTCATCGAACATATCGTGCCTTCTGCAATGAAGTATGTATGTTTCTTTGAAAATTATTGAAAGTTCAATATGGGTATGAAACACCCTTGAACGTTTAGACCCCAAATTATAAAATTATCAATTCAAGCTTTATATCAAACAATTAATGTGCGGAACATGATAACAAGCTTATAACAGAATTGATAAACAATCTAAGTCAAATATAAACACATCACAGCAGTAAATATAAGGTAAAGATAAAGGGAAGAAGATGCAAACACACGGACAACACACGATGTGTTATCGAAGAGGAAACCGAAGTCCTCGGCGTAAAACCTCTCTGCCGCCCTCCAAGCGGTCAAATAATCCACTAAAGAATGTAGTTGGGATACATGAACAGCAGAAGACCCTCCAAGCCTAATTTACCCAAGTACCTAAACCCTCCAAACTTCTTGCTCCAACGAGGTTACGCCGAACATATTTCTTCTTTAGCTTGCCGGATTCCGCTACTTGACCAAAGCATCAACCAATGTATATTGGTTCCTTTCCAAACTGCTTCCTAAAGCACCAAATGGACCTTCTCACAGACGTGGGTGTGGTAAGATAAGGGTTTGGTAAATGACCTATCAAGGTTATGATAATGGAGAGGAAGAGAGTAGAGGAATTTGTAAAGTCTCTTTAGATGAAGATTGGGGATGAATCAATCTTGTTTTTCTCTAGGGTTTTCTCTCACAAAATTCTCTCTGGAAACTCTCCCAATATGATGGGTATAAGGGTGTATATATAGTAGGGTGAGAAAGGAATGCAAAACGTCAGTTTTTGCCAAACAGGGCAAGTTGGCGAATTGATCTCGTGGCTTGACCAAGTCGCGAATTCAAGTCGCGAAGTAACGGCCTAGCCAGACTGGAACTTTTGTCTTGTAGCGTGACAGCTGGTGCGACCCTTCAGCTTCCCAGTGTGCCTTTCACGTGCCTACCTTTCGCGGCTTGCCAGTCGCGATCCACCCGCGAGCCCTAGCCGCGAGACTCTGTTTTTCTTGCACACTTTTGAGCTTTTCTTCACATCTTCTCACACACTACCCTTACAATTTTCCCATCTAAATACAGGGTTGCTAAGTGCTAAATTACAAACAAATTGGTCACGGAATAAAGCCAATTAAATGGTTGATTAAATTCAACCTTACAATTATGAATGGTTAGCCTACCATAAGTTTTGCCTTAACAACATTTTTCATATTACTTTTACAACAAATTTTAAGCAGTAGATTGTTACTTGGGATGACAATTTTACCCCACCTTGCCTTATCCGCCCTCTCCGCTTCGACCTAGTCAGGTCTTTCCCACCCCACATAGGTGGTAGGGATGAGATTTTAGCCCCCACTGCAAGGCAATGATGGGTTTAGACATTTTATCCCACCTCGCCCCTCTTCGACCCATTCCCACCTCGCCATTATTGATAAGGATTATAATTGTAAATTTTCATAGCCTAAATTTCAACTATTTAAACAAATAAATCAATACTAACTTATTTAAATGCATGAATATTAAGATTTTTGTTTTTGTTGTAATATTGTCTTCTTAAACACTTGGATAATATTATTGCTAAAAATTAGTTTGATTTGATGAGATAAATTTAATTATAATTTCAAGTATATTTATATTAATGAAATAAGCTTTGTTATAAAAAATTGAAATATTTATAAGGCAAATTAATATGAAGTAGAATTTTACGGGGCGGGGTGGAGCCACGTGGAGCCCAAGGAGCAGGGAGCTTTTTTCCATCATATGTGGCGAGGCAGGGATGGGGTAAGACAAAACCATGCGGGGCGAGGGTGAAAATCCCAACCTTCAACCCCGCCCCTCCCCATTGCTATCCTTAGTTGTTATCTCTAGTTGTTGCCTGTTTTAATATGAATCTACCATTGAAATTATTTTTTTGCCCACCAACAAATAATAACTTGTCACTAGGATTTGTTGTGAAAATATTGTAGATATAACATTTCTTTTAACGTTAATGCTATATACTTGAACCAATTATAAAATGAATCCATCAATTAGAAAAAAAAAAAAGTAGAAAAATATCACAAAATTACAAGGTAATTAGTGTCATGTTAAAGTTTGTTTTGAAACTATATAAACAAATTGCACTTTATAATATGTGCTTGTATTCATTGCCAAAAAAATTAAGAAAAATGTTTTGATACCCTTGCATTTTGGTGTAATGGCACTTGCACTCTACAATTTTTCATTTTAGTCAATTTAATTTATACATTTTACATGTGTTTAGATTAAAATTTATTGAAAACTATTTCAATAATCATTTTAAAAGAATGAAATTTCTTTTTTTTTATTTTTTTTTTATTTTTTTATTTTAATTTTTTTATAATAATTTGATAATTATAATAAGAGTGATTTAAATTTTAAATATCTTGAAAAAATTGGGAAGTACCAAATTTTACACAATAATCTATCATTTATAAATAGCATTTTAAGAAAATATAATTTAAGTAACTCAAGTATGTGATATTAAGTAATATTTTAACTTTAAGGATCTAAGGATTTTGGACACGTAAAAAAATTCAACTGTCCCGTATATCTAGATTGACATACTCATCACACGTTATTTTTACTAATAAAATTGTCTTTTATTATGTCTCATAAATTCCTTGGTCATGGGAAAAGACATGGTTTATTCCTAAGTCTATGACACGATAAAATTTTAAAAGGTATAAAAGTTATTTTTCAAATTTTTTTAAAAATTATTTAGGAATATTTAAATTTTAATAATTTAATAAACCTTTTTCTAAAAGAATAATTTAATAAACCTGTGTAATATAAATGACAGAAATTTTATTTACAAATATTAATAAGTCAACAAGGAGTTAATCCAATACCTTTTTTGTGATGCATTTCCCAAAGCACTCTTGAGCAACTTCAATTAATATCTTTCATTATTTTTCTTCATGCATTGATAATTTTTCAATTAAAATTTAAATTATTGCGTTGTCCCAATGGCGGTTGGAGTATATTGATAATATTTTTTCAATTAAGGAGATTATAAATAGGACCTTACTCAAGGTCTTTTTATTGAATGTAAATTTTGATAAATTTATTATTGGATTATATCTTCTTTTTATAAATTCCATGCTTACAAAATTTATTAAAAATTAAAAATTAATAGTTATGTTAACAATAAATTGTTTAAATTGAAAATTTTTGTAATTTAAAATTATGCATAAAATATAAGTTTATACATCATATAGTAAATAATATCTAATTGACATAAAATTTGACATGTGTATTAAGAGAGTAAAGAACATGCAATTGAACGGTTAGATTTTCAAAATATACAATAATTTATATTTTATTGAGTAAGATTGTAATTTCAACTAATTTGATAACTAAATTTTGTCTTTATAAATATATAATTAAAGAAAAAGAAATACTTGACTATATATGACTGTTAAAAACTTAAAATACTACCAAAAATTATAATCAGAAAAATGAAAAACAAATAAAAGATCGTTCTGAAAGAAACAATGACTTTAGGCTGCGTTTGGTTCGTGTAAAACATTTTCCGGAAAATACATATTTTTCGGAAATGCTATTTTCCCGGAAAAGGAAAATGTATTCAGGTTGTTTGGCTGTCTCGGAAATCGTTTTACGAAAAATCAATTCCGGTGTTTGGTTCGGTCAAATATTTTACGGAAAATGCTTTTTATTTTACGGAAAATCAATTCTCATGTTTGGTTCGGTCAAAAATTTTACGAAAAATAAAATTCATTTTTTACGGAAAATCAATTCCCATGTTTGGTTTGTGGATCATTTTACGGAAAATATGAAATTCCTTACAAATTTCTGCTCCTGCATTACCCAGACAAACCTGTAACAATACAAAACTAATCATCCACTTCAACATCAACATTAATCATCCAAATTCAAGTACCTGCATTGCCTAGACATATCTGTAACAGTACAAAAATAATCATCCACTTCA